>NW_009207422.1:127789-154715 GCF_000690835.1 Fulmarus glacialis
GCGGGCAGCGGCAGGGGAAGGGGGGTGAAGCTTTTAAGATGCTTTGAAAAACATCTTAAAAACCACAGTGGAGGAAACTAATAAAAGAAGGAAAAAAAGTGTCCACCACATTCAAACAGAACACGATGAAGGAAAAAAAAAACTTCAAAGAAAGCTGAAGCATGCTGCTGTGCCCGAGAATCCTAAAGATGTTACCAAAAAGACACCAGTCAGATCATTTCAAAACCATGACTTCCTACCACATCCACAGAAAACTACTCAACTACTGGGTACAATTAAGCATCTCCTCAAAAAGAAAGCAGAAAGCCACCAAACCCTCTTTACATTAAAGTACCATGTTGGCATGTAACAGCCAAGTGACCTTTTACTGAAGTTATATTAATTACATTTAACCTTACATTAACTGGGAAGGGGAGAAGAGGAGGAAGAAGAAACCTTTTTATACAACACAGATGCAGCAAGTTCAAAAGTACAGCTGAGGCCTTGTGACGATCAGATAGAGAAATTAAAATCAAAACCACCCAAGATCATCTTTTAACTGTATTTCCTCTTTGTTCTCTTAATCTTCAAAGGCCTGTAAGATGGCAACCTACAGTATAGCTGAATTTGGTATGCTGAACATAGATCACTACGAACTGGCATACTGGACAGTGCAAGTAGTACAGTGCAGAAAGAGAACTGACTTCCCATTGTTGCTGAGCAGAGAGCACCAAGTTTACTGCTAGTATATGCTACCTGCTGAAATTAAGAAGAAAGGAGTATAGCAGGAAAAGTAAAATATACTATGTAAAACTGTTAATTTCTATTCTGCAAGGCAAAAGTCCCTTAGTGGTAAAGTATATGATGAGTAGTAAAGTATACTAGACCTATTGCACTTTCAACTATGCATCTCGCCATATAAACTTGGCCATATTGAGACCCCCAATTTAAGAACACTCCATTAATATTCTCTTGCACATTACCTCTCAGCTTGGCAATGTAAAACTGCATTTGGAGACATAAAATTCAATCTGCAGGCAAGGAACCGTAAATTGAGTAAAAATTAAAGAATAAAAAAATCCTAAAAAATAATAGCACAAGACCAGTTTTCTTTTATTCTGTTACTTCTTCAAATTAATAAAAAAGCCAAAACCAAGGGATTTTAAAGAATTTTTATTGACAGTTTTACAAAATAATCCTTAATAAATAGTATCTTGAGCAGCACTCAAGACACCTCTTCGTCTGCTTCTTGGTTTTATATGATAGGCAAAGATAGAAATTGCATGTTCACTGTAATGCAAGAACCTGTTGCTTATCCTCCAGAATTTCTTCCTCACCATCCATTTGGCTTTCATCCCAGCCCCTTAAAAGAAACATACCACAGTGATTTTCAGCAGCTCAAATTCCTCAAGCTACTCTGCTTTAAGCCTTAGTGACATATGTTCACATACGTGGAACTAGAAGGCATGAAAATAGCTGTTGCTGTATATTTTGCAAGTGTACATACATTACAAGCTACTATATTCATTTTTTCCCCTGAGTTTTTGTCACATACATTTTCACCTCTTAAACAAGTAGGAGGTAAATAACACTGTCACTATTGTGCCTTAATAGAGAAATCCCACATCCTAGAACAGTTAAGCTAGGAAAATGGGTCTCATTTATACTATCTGCACTATTTGCAAACATTGTTTCGTTTTCTACTGACCTGCAATTTTAATATTATGAACATTCAAAAAAACCCCAACCAACGGCAAATCTCTGTATCAGCTGTATTCACATAGCATGTAGTTAACCTCACAGTGTCTCACTTACCCTTACTAGTTATACAATCATAATAAGAAACCAATGACAGACAGAAATTGGGGAGCTTCCTTGTTTCCAGTCATCTCCTTACTCTCCAAGGCAATATAACAGATATATCATAGACCATGGCAAGTCAAATGTTATTGGCTCACCTGCTCAAACTGCTCTTTTTGAAGGTATGTTTCAACCAAAGAATCTAGATGATTAGTAATAGACATACTTTATAAATCTCAGTTCAACAAAAGCTAATGCATTAAAAAAAACATAATCCCAAAATTTGTAATTTGGAGTCTCAACAACAAGATATATCACTTAATTCTTAATCTGAGCTGTCAGAGTACTGGCTTAGAACACCAAGATACAAAATAGGTCATGCTGACATTTGTAATCAGCATGTAAAGAACAATCAGAAAGTCAAGACTGTTTTTATTTCGGTTTTGGCAAGATGTTTGGCATATGGAGCATTTTACAATATCATAAAAACATATTGACTAAGTTTAACTTACCTGAGAGTATCAACTCTGCTGTGGTCTTTTAGCTCCAGGTTTTTATGGAAATCTGTAGTATTTCCACGTATCTTTTCTGAGTGTCTGCTGGAGGAGGTTACATCTTCAGAAGTTAAGCTGTAACGTTTTTCAGGACCTGAAATATTTTAGGTCATTTCTAGTATCTAAACTATCAATTTTAAAGAATTTCACAGTATCAACAAAAACTTGCCATTAAAAGTCTCAAAACAACTCTAGCTGATGAAGGATGTCGCTACAAGCCCTCAAATAAATTACGACTTTTTATTATATGGTTCCTATATCATAGAAGTAATGGAGAGGGTTTGTTTCTAAGATGTTTATGCCAGTACAATATGAAACCTTATATATAGGGCCCACTAATACCTATGTGACCTCAAAAAACAGTAGCAAATGTAGAACTTGGGTAGCTCACTAATGGTAGTACATATTTAAAATGGAGTAACAGGATATATCCCACATCCACCAATACAAAAAGATGATCAACTGGGGTCACAGTCGATGCTTCTTATACAACACACATGCAAGTATGTTACTATTTTCCCAGCTAGCTCTAAGTCTCTGCTATGAACTTCTAAATAATGAAAAGTATTCCAAGAAAGTGGAACAAAGAGGGAGAGAAAGAATGGGACAGTTTAACAATAACTTCCCTCCCTATTCTCCTCTGAGCATATTCAGCATGGATCTTCATTCTTCAAGCATTAACAAGGGCAATTCTTCCAAACACATGCGTTCTGATGAGTATGTATCAAAAACGGAAGGACAGCTGTCCTGAAATGTGGTATTTGGAAGCCTCAGAGAAGAGCTGTGTGAAAAAATACAGCACAACCTAAGGTAAAAACATTTTAAAAGGTAGAACACTCTGGAATCCAGACTACTTTTGTTTACTGAAGATGCATCATGGCCAGGACCTGCCAATATAAAAGCACCATAGCAACTCAGAAGGAAGGGACCGTGTTACAGCCTAAGAGATGCAGTCCATGAAGGCTGCTTACGGCACAAAGTGCCTTAGGCACTTGACCTATCTCCTCACTGAGATGGAACAGATGCATCCCGATCATTTTTTTTTTCCTGTATTCAAAGAACAAAACCAGAACTCACTCATTCCGTTCAACCATAACCAACTGATCTTGCCCACCTGCCACCTCCCCCACCCTCAAAAAAACAGAGGAAAGGGGGTTGAGTCAAACCCAAAATAAGAGGTAATACCATGTCTATTGTGCCTTATTAATGGCAGTTCTCGTCAGGATAGATTTATAAGATTTCCTGTCCATCTCTTCCCCTTCTTGCTACCCTTGCATCAAAACACTTCTAGCTTCTAACGACACCTGGGGCGTTCATTATTAAATATCCAAGGAAAGGATGCCTATTTAAAAGAAATTTATGATCTGAAATAGTACCTAGCATCCTGCAGGTTTTTTTCAACAAAATGCAAGGGATAAAAAACTTAAAGTTGCGTGAAGCAGTTTCCTTCTACCAAATTAAGGGTAGGATATAGTATGATCGAATGGAAATAAATCACTGTTCAAGCACAAAAGATTCTTGCATCATCAAATGGTTTAGTACATTTCTGCATCAAAATCAGTCAGATCCAAGAATGCAAATGAAATAGCTAATTGTTTTCATTATGTTACTTGTAAGCATGAGGAAAAAAAAGCAGTATTGCTACTTACCTGTGTAACTTTGTAATTCTTTTTCCAGAGTAAGTAGGGCTTCTTGGTCAGCAACATATTCCCAAAGATACTCAACCTGTTCAGTTACATCAAGGCACTTGTGTTTTGATATCTCAGTATCAGCTCTAAACGTATGCACAGGTGAACTCTTCGGTCTTGGATGTGTGTTTGTTGGACAATTTCCCGTCAGTTTACAGTGTAGCATATTCGTTGACCAAGGTCTTCTAGAATCATTCCCTGAAATAACAGAAAAGGTCACAACTTCTAATAACTCAAGATTTTACACATAAAGAGAATTTTATTTTAGTTCCTTAATGACATCGATTGCAGTTAAAATTATGAATTGACCTGAATAGATTATTAATTTTGCTTCAGACTGTGAATTAATAAATGTTAATAAAGAGTTTACAATTATATCAGGAAGTAGCACCTAATACTTCAGGGCTACCTCTCAGAAAAAAAATATTTGATTTAAATATTACGTACAATGGCAAAAATTTTGGGGGAGGGGAAAGACTGAGAATGTGTGTAGCTTAAACTTAAAGCTTAAAACTTTGGTTCTGTCTTTTTTTAATTTAAGGCAATATGAATAAAATATAGACACTTTCAAATATTTTTCTGGGATTCAAAATTGACAGTTTCAATTTCCGCACACAGCGTTTTTAAAATTAAAATGCCAATCTGGTTGCTTAAGACGAGAGAAATAATGTAAGCTACATTCCTTGAGATGAAGACAGTTGAAATTGAGAAAAGTAACTAAAAAGTGCAGATGCAGTTATGCATTACTTGTTTCTTACAGTTCATGTAATAAGACTTATTTCAGTAGCATGAAGAAATCTCTTATTAGATCAAAACCATATTGTACTAGATGCTGCAAAACACACAGTAATACATAACCTTGTTCTAGAGAGTTTATTAAATAAATATTCAAGCTAAGAGGGGAGTAATGGAGTAGAAGCAAGAGTAGAAACTAAGCACAATAAAAAGGACTATTAGTGACAGCTGGAAGGAGATAATTTTTAACTCAAAAGCCCATTCTTATGAAAACAACGTCATGTATATAAGCCGTTATACCCAAAATACAAATACATAGATGAAGATATAAAAATGACCTAAATTCAACAGAATCATCACAGGCAGCACTTCTACTTTTTACATAAGAAAAATTAACCTGTTAAAGTAGGACCTCAAAGCTGTTGCTATGCTTACCTGGGTATGACCTCCATGCTACCATCAGGGGAGAAATTCTGTTTTGAGTCGCCAAACCACCTGAAGGTCTATTCAACTGACTTTCTAAGACACCTTGAACTACAGAATCATCAGCATATTCACTCAAGCTCCTTTCAGTAACCCATTTTCCGTCTCCTGAAATTAAAAAGTATTAGAGGAAATTATTTGCAGGTTTTGTGTTAATATGCATTTACTGTTACTATTTTTGCTGCATTTAATATGTGTGATTTAAAGAAGTCATGCAACAAATTTTCTACACGTAATGTAAAAAAGAAAATCATATATAACACACTAACAAGATTAAATTCAAGTGATATACTTGATGGAATTAATATTCATGTTCATCAATCATTTCACATGTTGTTTCATATACACCATTAAAAGCATTTTTTTGTGATGTATATTATGCACAAAGAAAAGCAGAAATTCCTACTGGAACCAAATTCTCAGGGGATATAAAGAAGCATATAAATCTATGTAAATTACATTGATGTAATTTACCTCAAGGTAGTAAGTTTATTTTACCCTTCCACAGCACCAGTTGTGTGTGTGGCATGACTGTTACCCCAAAGTGACTTCTAAAAGTAAGCTAGATCCAAGTTACATGAGGAGAAGGATGTCTTACAGCAACAGTCATAAATATGTATATTGTTTGAGGATTTTATTCATATGCCATTACCTGGAAATGGGATACTACTGTCCATAGGGCTAGAGTCAGCACACGGTGAAGAACGTGCTTCAAGCATTACTTTTTTAGGGTTTGCACCTACAACAAAGAAACCTTCAAGTCCCCGATACCGTGTAGAAACAGATTTCTGTCTTTTGGCTACATCCTGTAACTTGAATAAAATACAAAGCTATTAGAAATAGGAAAAGAAACAAGAAACTTCATAAGTTGCCCTTGCAAGTTTATATTAATAAAATGCTTATTTCATAAAACTTGGAATGATTCTGATAGCCTGGTGTAATAGATACTCATAAGGATGATGGGTTTGCATGGTATATGCTTTAAAATCCTATCAACTTCCATTGCTAATGTTGTGAGAGGTTGAGTCTATTCTTCCACTGATTGAACGTGGACATGAAAAGCATTTTTCTTTGTTTGTTTTCACTTACCTTTGTGTACATCAACAAAAGTAATACTGTTTAACAATGAATCCAAATCTAATGTCCCAACCTCCTCCATGATTTTTGGCTTTCAATTTGATATTCAGCAAAAGAACATTTGAATAATTGAGATTAGATAAGAGTATCTACAATTTTTGGCATTCAACCGAGAGGTGAAGTGACCTTGATAATAACATGGAAGAGCTGCCTTCTCCCCCAACACACCTTTTTTTTTTTTTTTTTTTTTTCCTTTCCCCTCTGAGACCAGTCTGTTCTTTCTTTTGCTTTTTAAAAGAAGAAAAGACTGACAATACAAACTGTAGGGGCCTTCATCCCCTACAGATGAAATATGGTAGGCAGTGACAATCCTCTGATTAAAACTATACTCTTGATTGTTTGGGGGAGAGAGGGAGAGAGTGTCTGAAGAAGAATGGGGAAAAGTGGTAGAATATTTCATGGTAACCATACAACTATCACTATCTCCACTAATTCAGCAACACGGTATGTTGCCTCATGCTAAACTGGGAAAGTAGGTTAAGCAACACAGTTCATCTATTTTAGCAATCAAAGATAAAATATTTTACCACTGAAGACTTTGTAACTACAGGTAAAACCAAACTCTGGCTATTGCAGACACTGTCCAGTTCTTGTGAATCTTCATTGGTTTTCTGCAGTTGTGTCTCAAGGAGATATTTGTCACTCATTAGTTCACTAGGGTTAGAAATCTTCTCGGGTAGTTTACAGGAGCTAAGTGACCTTCTCACAGTCTTTAGTTTAACACTCTTCATTTGCAGTGCATTTCTTTCAAGACTGCAGACAACCATTTCTTCTACAAGAGTACAAAAAAAAAAATCATGAAAATAGGAATTTTTTTTTTAATGGCAATTATTACGAATTATAACCTGCAAGTCTACTATATTTTCTTCATGAACTTAAAATATGAAACCTCCATTGAAGTTATCCCTAAGCCATAAAATTACAAATAAGAACAGTTAACTTTCATCAGCTTCCTGCCTGATATCCAGAGATGCCAAGATACATGGACTAGACTTAATACTGGTAGTAGTACCAGTTCCATATCTAATGCGTATGTTCCTGCACATCATTGTCTATGAAAACATTAGATCTTGATAACAGTCTTAACACATTTCCAACTACTTCTTCATGCTAATGTAATTTTTTACATTTAGAATGTTATAACCTAATCAGTGCCAGTGTAAGACCTGCAATAGTAGCAACTTCATAAAATTTCCTTAAAAGTAGTACAATGGTTCGAAATGCATACTATCAGGCTGTGAATGATTCTGCGAATCATTCTGTGAATGATTTTATTTTTTATCCTGTGCCTAAAGAAGCACATCAATTACACCTCATTAGTCAGCTCTTGTTTGCTCTTTCACATTTGAAGACTTAAACAAGCAGTTTCTTGAACTAAGCACAAAGGGAACAAGTGCTAGGTTCTGAAGTGCTGGAGCAATTGTTTGGTACTTGCAAGAATAAGAAATTAAGTACCCTTACATTCCAACTTACTTCTTAATATCAAAAAAGTGACAATATATATTTTACATAATTTTAGGACACAGGGTAAGATCTTTGGGACCCCTTAAGAGTGCCAAAAATAAAGCTGCCAAACCTTCATGGTGATTTCACTGACATGCAACAGGCACTGGAATACTTCTACACAAATTATGATCTTTCATGCAGAACAGGTAATCATGTACACAGTTTCTCAACCTATCTATATAAAAGCATTTTTCTACATAAAAAGGACACGTGCCATACATGAAATATAATACAGTACAGATAAACTAATATATTTGTAAGATCACTTCATCTGCTTTATAATGGGTTTGTTTTCAGTATACAACTCATATTGGGGCAGTCTCTTCCTCAAATATGAACTCACAGCTGTGAGATTACTGTCACAGCGGACTCCTAGCATTTCAAAATAGCTTGCACTGCCCATCAAATTGTGGTCAAGGGACCTGCATAGCTCAAGGAATGGTACATAATTTAACGATCTTTAATTATTTTTTTCGGACAACCATCGTAGTTGACTACCACATCCCATATGAGAATGATAAAACTGTATACACTTATGTATATTGTACAAATAACTTTCAAAATTTACCTTGAGAAATTTCTTTAGAAGAAACAGGATTTCTGTCACGAGGAAAAGGTAAAAAATATTGAGTGTCAGCTGTGGAAGTTAAATGACAAGATGATTTTCTCATTATGCCTACAGTTTCTCTTGGCAAAAGACCCGGTACTGTGTCCTTCTGATCTGCAACTGCTGAACAACTTTGAAACAGAGGAAGGAGGAAAGACCAGAAGAATACAATATAACAAAAACAGATGACATCTCATCATAAATAAATTTTGGGAGATCAGAAGAATTGCACATGTATCATTAATTATTAGGACTCTTAGTTTCGCCTGGAATTACAAGATTAGTTGAGTGAGGGTATCTTAAAAGTACATAACACTGACCAATTACAGACTTGTCTGTATGCTAGTCCCTGCTCCTACTGAGATAAAAGCATACAAAAGAGAAATTCTGCCTGTAATTCAGGACATATACATATAAAGAAATGTATCTTACATGGTTTAACATATTGGAGTGATCAAACAAACAAAATAAAGACATTTCAAAGTGATGCCTCTCTAGTTACAGGCAATTAATATTACCTTGGTGGCTCACTGACAAAGTCGAAGACACAAACTTACTATTCACTAACTTTAATGGTAAACGTGTCATATGCCTGTTAACCACCAAACTGTTCTTAGACTGCCTTACAAACTAGTCATCAAATCATTAGGTCATTCAAATGAAAACTTTTAAGGACAAAAAACAGCAATCACAGACAGGATCTTGGAAGAAATGAAAAGCAAAAGAAAGCAGCAACTAAATGTCGTGATACTGGCACAGTCTATGTCTTGCGCCAAGAATGAGAAGACATGTATCTTAACCATGCCTTCAAACAATTTACAATCAAGGATTCGCCCCTTTCATATGAACTATGACTGTCTGCAAATAAAAGCACCTGTTTCTTAGGAATGCAACTAAATCAGAAGACAGGATTATTCCCTTTTCTCTTCCAAATAATCTCTGCATTTCTGATACCTTCCACACTGCTTGAGCGAGGTTCAGTTTTTACTTGCTTATTCATTCCCATAGCCCCAGCTTCCATCACCAAAAAGTTAGATGATTCTTCCAAGTCCTTGCCACAAGACTAATTAAAAAACAAAACCAAAAAAAACCATATTCAGCAATAGATTAAAATTCCAAAAAAACATTAACTCCAGTGATTAAAAGCCTGCAGATTTTATTTTTGTGTAATTTCTATACAGTAAGGGTCCCTGGACACAACAGGAAAAAATTACAGGGAACCTTTGGAAAGATAAATTTTCCACATTTCTATAGAAAAGATAAACAATGCACCAATTTTTTTTTTTTTTTGAGTTAGAAATTATTTAACTGTTGCTACTTTAAATATTTAACAGATCAACATTTAAACAAATCATTTCAGATCACTGTGAAAATTCATTAAGTCCTTTATAACATACTTACATCATCAAGGAACTCAATTTTCAAAGAGGGCTCTGCATTTTCAGAAACAGTGTTGGGTACTTCCTCTCTAAAAACAGATGTCCAATATCTCTTCACCTCTTCAGCTACGAAATATAATTAATTTGATGCATTTCATTTTTTCCTGTTCAAGATACACTTATAAAAATTTAAACTTTTTAAGTATTATGAAGTACCATAAATTTCTCCTTTCATTATTGTTACATACTTAAGCAGTTTCTGCTTAAAGAAAGTGACTGTTCAGCAATCATAGCAAAAAAAAATCCCAAGAAAAGGTATTTAATAGTTAGATTCAATAAACAGAAATCTATTACACCTGTTAAGTCATCGACATCATCACCATCATCATCACCTCCTTCTCCCCCTCCTCCAATGACAGCCTGATGTATACTCAGTGTTTGCACAGGCCTTAAATCTTTAATGCAACTACCAGAAATTTGATCAACAGGAGTTCTAAAAAAGGAAAACAAATCAATCTCAAAAAGTCATCATTTTTTTTATATCACAGTCATTAAAAAAAACAAAAAACAAAAAACACCACACTACTTACTGCAGCAGTATTAACTACTGCTGAAAAGCAGCAACTCTTCCTAATTTCATTAAGATGACCTCACACCTCAGGGACTAACAAAACAACTCTAATGCTTATAAAAGTATCCTGAAGATTGTACTTCCTTTTCTCTATAATAAACTCCTGTAGCAAATGCCCCAAAATCAAGCAACCAAGTATCATTACCAGTCTTCATATTCTACAATAAAGTGATAGCAAAGAGAATCTCTCCAAATACTACCTCTGCAGTAATTCTGACATATTAAGTCATCAAGTCTGGTTATAATGGTTATTTTATTAACATAAAGTACTCTGTACACAGTCACCTTAACTCTTGATAATATATCTAATATTTAAAAAGTCTTAATGGGATTTTTGTTAATGCTATTAAGTATTTCTACTTCTTTCATCACCAGCAACTTCAACAATACCTTCTGTATTTCTTAAGCAAGAGTTTCTCCATGTAGCTCAGGCCATCCTTCTTGAATTCAATTTGGATAGGTTCCTTCACAACAGTAAGATTGGTCTGTACCTCACAAATTCCCACAGATTCTATTAGAATTATTTAAAAAAAAATGTATACAGCTATTCAGATTTATAAACTTGCTATTTAACTACATTACCTTTGAATGAATGTCACGTTAGTGGTCTATGACTAGCTGTCTTTGTATAATTCCAAAATCTAAATGGCCAGTACTATCATATTTATACAACACCGTTAGTAGTGGGGGTAGCCAGTAAAAACTCATTTATTACAGTTCTCCACATAAAGGAAGATTACGACATTGCAGGTGGGGGGGAGAAATCCATGACACCACAGATAAAAATCCCACCATATCACAGGAAAGAAGAAAAGAAAAAAAAAGAAATCAGTATAATATTTTTTGTACAAAAATACACAAAGAACGAACACCATCCATGGACTAGAGGAAAGAGACTATCTTGCGCAAATCCAGTAAGACAAGAGGGTTTTTTTCATATTTTTCCATACATACTTCAACTGATTGCATCTTTTCACTAGGACAAAGAAATATTAAAAGCCTGTGGAAGACAAGCAGAAAATGTACTTTGATACAACATACGAAATCCTGAGCCATGCAAATTCCTGCTCTCAGTTAAGCTGCGACTTTATGCTTGAGCATTACAGTTCATATTAAAGTCTCACATGAGAAATAATGCCGTAGAAAATTAGAGGGACACAAGCTAAATAATCTGGCCAACACCACAGTTCTTTACAAGAATTGGGGTAAACACTAATCTGCATGTTATTAAAAAAAAAAACACTTCAGAGTTTTTGTTAATTTATAAAGGAACACAGAGAGAAAACTTAACAAGAAACATTTATTATTCTAACAGAAATCTACCTTCACTAATCAAAAACCTGTTAACTCAGCAAAATAGCTCCTAATGTTTTTAAAATGCAATTAAAACAGAAAAAAACATACCTGATAGGACCTCACTGGCATGCAGTTGTTCTCTGTGATCATGATTACCTTTTCTCCATTGAAGCAAAGCTTCCTGAAAAGACTTTGCAGATTCCTCCTCATTAAATATACCATTTAGCAATAATCCTTTGTCCTGATCTTCAAGGCCTGTACAGGTTGATTCTGAGGACAGTTCCTAAATCAATGCCGCAACACAATTAATACAGCACTTCTGATGATAATCTTCTCCCCAGTTACATACAATAGCAACAGCATTTTTAGTATCAGCTATGGAAATGCAGCACCCTGTTTTCTGGGCTTAGTCTAGCTACCCTGATAATCAAGATCACTCAATTTTTCTGTGGTCTTGCTCACAACTAAATTGCAATGTTCTATCAAAAGCAAAATAAAAAAACCCCACAAAAGTTCATATAAGCACACAAAAAAAACCATTTAACTTAAATGCTTTTAGTAGGCAGAAAGCAGTAGCCCCCCTCCTATGTATAGGATGGATGTATAGGACATGAATAGGGGTCAATGGGCTGTGCAAGTCTGATAGCCTGATCCCTCACTTGGCACGCTGCTGAAAAACCTAAGGCCACTCTACCTAAGATATCCTAAACAAAAAGAATGTTTTTTTTCCAAACTGTACACTACCTCAGCACTGTCTACTGATGCTAGGAGAGATGAAAACTTGTCTGATGTGACCTGATGCTTGCTATTTACTTTCTTCTGCTCATGATTAATTTTCGATTCATTCAGATTTACTTCCTTGATGAAGTGATCAACGACCTCCAACCTTCCAACATGCATATCGGCTTCTGTCTGTTAATGAAACATTATGAAACCATTAATTTATTATAAACATACTCAAACATTCCACCAAACAGCATATTAAAAGCAGGTAGGTAACCACACATTGAAAAGTAATGGTGACATTGAAGAGTGATGGTGACATAAGCACATAATAATTTCAATAATCAATAGTGTGCAAATGTGTGAGCAAAAATTCAATAATCTGAATATTCCATTAGGTACTACACAGGACAGACTAAGTGAGGCATTTTATGCAGCACATATCTTTTAAATAAATTTATGAGCTATGTACTTTTTTAATGAAGTTCTGCTTACTGAAGCTTTTCAGTAGACAGAAGCACATCTGTAGAGGTCAACAAGAGGAAAATGTTCATTTAAGGAACTAACTGGAATACCCATTCACACACAAAAAATAATTCACGAAAGTCCAAACTATAAAGAACTATTTCAGTTTGACTGAAAATAGCTACAGAAGGAGAATAACAGCTTTACTCACGCTGGGACTTCACTGATTTGCAACTTTCATTAGAACAAAGAAAACTACTGTGGAAATGTAATATGAAGGTTTTGATTGTCAACTCTTGAATGATTATCAAGCAAAAACAAAAAATATTTTATGTTCATCCTTTCCCTATGTCCCCTCCCAATGCACAGAGACCAAAAGGAAAGATCCTTTGTCTACAAAATCCTCAAGCAAGGAACACATTCTTACCACGAAAACACAAGAGCAGTAAAGGTACGGGCAGAAAATTTAATTAGAAAGAGTCAAATATGTCAAGCAGCCATTGCAAAACTAGAATGTACTCACATCTCCTCCTTTCCACCTACTCTACACTATAATCGACCAAGCGACTTTGTAGTTGCTGGTTGCACATTAAATAGTACTTGTGACGTGCCAGTGAGTATGCACAGAGACTAACCGCTTCCAACAACGGTTACTTTTTTTCCTTTTGCAGTCTTCCTCCGATTCTTATACTGCAATGCAGGATGAATAAGGTTCAAAGTCTACTGTACGAACATGCGTGCTTTGTCTTTTTCCTCAAACCTAATAAGTCCATAATCATCCATAATTGATAGCAATTCTTTTTTCTCCAACATCACCAACATGTTGCTAACACACACAGAGATCACAGAAACATATACTTAAAGAGAAAGAGGGGAATTTCTGTAATTGCCCTTCTCCTTGGCTCATTCTGTTTCCTATGGCACATGCATTCAAAGTACGAAGCTAAAGATTGTGTTGATTTCTTTTTCACTACATGAACAAAATAACCTTAACGTTACAATAGAATTCAGCAGAAGTCACATTCCTTTGAAGGAGATAATTTTAGTGATGTAGCTTCATACATCTGCTCTCTTTGAGCAAGCATAGTTGCATTATGTATGGTTCTTTCTGGTACTCTGACACACGGTATATAATAGCAGATCGATAATTGAAAGGCTCACCCTGCTGTGTTATTTGTATAAACAACATCAACATCTTCACTGAGATTTTGCTCAATTGCTTCAAGATACTTAAGCAAGAATTGCAAAACTGATTTTAGAGAATACTTGCAAAGCTTATTTGTTTTGGCCTCATATTAAAATTCCCAGTAGCTGAACTCCGATGCTAATTTTCTCCTACTTCGATGCCTAACCAACATAGGCATCTCTCTCTGCACCCTTTTGTTAGCTCCCTTTATTAATAGAGGAGGTTTCTAATTAGTTTCAGAGTAGGACTGGAGAGAATAAGGAAGAAGACAAGTAAAAGGGGGGGGAGAATCAAGACAACTTAAGGTGGAATTCTCCTGATGCAGATGAAGTGATCACAGCACTCCATGATTCTCGGTTCAAATCCTTGTATTCTTCCAATGAACTGCTGTACAGCCTTTAATCCCCACAATAAATTCCAACATCTCAATCCAGTTTGTTTACCACGAAAACTGAGATAAGTGGCTTATCCCTTTAAAAATATCTCTCTCTCTCTGTCTAAAAGAGAATGCATTACAAATGTCAAGATTTATCACTGTTATCTTACTATTGTTACCACCCAGTTTTCAGTTCTAGGTTTAAAAGATCTGCTACAGTCTATTAAAAAAAAAAAAAAAACCAGTCTGCATTTAGATGTGTGTAGTGGAATATTTTTATATCGATGCAAAACAGCTCATGGAAAAACTTTTATATCGACTGCGTAACTCAGGAGATAACACATCATCCCAAAAAGATGATTTATTGCTGGCTTTTCATTACTCACAGGATGGTGTTATCCTTCTGTAACTGCCTTAAATTCTCACCTGAAGTTTTTCCATCAAATGATGTAATCTTTCTATTAACATACTATAAGCAAGGATCATTTTGACAAAGATGTATTTATCAGACCAATAGCTTTGACAATTTACTGCAGTACTAAAAGGATTATATTTCTGGGAAGAAGGAATGAGATAATCAAATAAATTTTAGTGGGTAACAGAATGACATATCCAGTAACATGATCAAAAAGTAAAATTTGCCTTCAGGAAAACCTCAACTCAGATCTGAAACAGTTAAATGAACTTACACTTAATCAAGGCCCTATCTTCATTTTCTATATTTATGTTAGCTTGCAGTTTCATGATAAACTAACTTTGATTCTTTGTAATCATAATAATGACATGAATCCAAACATTTTTTTTCATTAAAAGTTCCTGACACGGCTTCTCCTTGATTCATTAAGTCCAGCTATAAAACAGTTATCATTAATGTAGGAATGAAAGAAAATGAAAACAAGCATAATAATATATATTTGAAAAGGTATTAAGAAAACAGCAAATCATGGCACTTATCAAAATCAAATTTGGAATAACCTTAGGAAAACAAAAACAGTGGTTTTGTCCAAAAGATAAAATCCAAAATGCATGTACAATTTAGCCCAAAAAAAGAGTTGTTACAACCCAATTATGAAATGCAATCAAATATAACACATAAGAAACTTAAGTTTGCTACAATTAAGTGTTACACAATAATTCTAGGAGGAATCCCTACTACTCTAATTATAAAATTAAAAAATTTTTATTGTTTCTTAACAGATATGCGACATAAAGTTGTATGTTAGAAACTGAATATTACTGAGCTAAATAAAACTACACACAACTTAAGTCTCCACTGTATTATATAATGTTTTACTTTCATCAGCTTATTCCTTTGTGAGCAGAATCCAAGTATGAAAGAATCAGGAATGCTGAAAGCGGCATCTGACAGAACAGACATAATTATAAGTAGGAATTCAGAGTTTCAAGCTTACTTATAACTATATTTAAATTACCAGTAACATAACTTATTAAATATCTTGTAAGGGTATATAATTGTCTTGATGAATGAACAAACACACCTTTGGCCACTTTTAATACTTACACTTTTTTTTTTTCTTCCCTAAAATGCTTGACATCCAACAACTTGGAAAAGTCTCAAACAATATACCAGTAAAAATATTTCAAAGAGCCTATGTAAAAACGCAGCAATTTGTTACATATTTCCAGCCACGTAACACTACCACTGGTTCAATTTAACTTGGTTTTCCATGAGGTGTGCATAACTATAAAATCCATCGAGGCACAAGAAAGGGCCGGCGCTGTGGGGCTCGCTGCGGGGAAGGCTGCCCGCCGCCTCGCACAAATACATGCCGAGGAGAGGCAGCGAGCGCTGCTGGAGCTGTTCTGCCGCTCAGCCGATTGCATAGAGTACTCAACAGCTTCGCTATAGCAGCTTCGGCAAAACTAGGTACAGGCTCGTACAAAAATAGGGATTGGCAGCGCAGATGGGCTTGCACATCAAAAGCTCGCAGGAAATACACACCCTTTGCGCTGCTGGGGATGTTCAGCTTTACTACACAGACAGGGTATTAGTTCTTCGGTGAGCACTAACGACATGAAGGGGAAAATAAAATTTAAAAAAAAAAAAAAAAAATTGAAGGAAGCAAAATCCCGGTGGCTTTTATGCCAGGTAATCTTAACAGAAATTTAAAATCCACAGGTATTTTTTTCTTAAGGAAAACCATTAAAAACACACACACAAATAAAATATCTGTTCCTTTTGTTTTGAGTGTTAGCAGCTCCAACGGCTTTAATTTGCCGTAAAAGCAGTACAAATACGTCGTGGCATGTATTATGGGGCAGGGCGGGGAATCTTTCTAAAAGAGGTGCTACTTTTTTAGAATTAAAAAAAGAAAGATGCTACTTTTTTAGAATTAAAATGTTATTTTCTTATTCAACAATAGAACTACTCTGTTTGCACAAGTTACTTCAAAAATCCAATAGTATGGGGCTACATCATATTTTGGAGGCTAGGTTTCCTATTTATACTTGCTAAAAGGCAAAATCTCTTTATTAAATACAAATCACCTCATACTCATTTCCACTCTAACGCAGCCAGCAAGTACGAGCTCAGAAAGCAGTCAGAATTAAGAATGTGCCCTGGTGCTTATCAAAGTATTTAAAATTACAAAATATTCATGGACCACTCAGTTTTGCCCTATTTGCCTGCAACTATACATCATATGGTAGTGTTCAGTCTTCTTCAGTTACATTCACATGCTGGGAAAATTAATAAAATTCAGCCTAAAGAAACTTCCTGTTAAAGCACTGATAACAGTTCTGATGACAGAATCATTTAATCTGTTTCCTTGCCATTCAGGGAGATCAGCATATAAAACCTGCCTTTATCTTATGTGCACTAAGTAGTTATCACAGCAAGAAATCCTAGAATTAAAGTGGGTATCACCAATATATTTTGGGAAACAGGTGAAAAAAACTGTTACTTTAATTTCAATTCCAGCAAGATTAGATATTTAAATAAAGTAGGATCAAATTAATTTCAAATATGTGAGTAATTTTTTCCTCTTTTTAAGTTGCTGCACACTTAATAGTCAATATGGTACCTCCAGCTGACCATCTTAGAGAAGTCTTATTCTTCCCAGCAGAACAAACTGCAAAAATAAGGTATTAAAAATCTTCAATTCACCAGAAAAGCTAAGGCTAAAAGTTCAAATGAGCTCCTTGACTTTATAATTTCAAAGTAGCAATACTGCCATCAAAATGATTCCTTTTTATGGAAGGAGCAGAGGCGGCTAGTATGACAACACCTATAGACTACCATAATACAACTGCATTGTACAGAAAAGCTAACATACAGAAAACTAATATAATATTTAGACCACCACCTGTGTTTTAGGCATGCACATATGTATTTCCATATATAGGTCTCTTCATGAAGGAGCCTGGAAGTGAATTCCAGGTCAGACAGCTTGTCTGTGCAGACCACACACAGCTTATAGCCTGGACAAACCCAAGGTAATTCATTTTACAACATATTACACTATATAATATGTGTCTAGATACTGCCACAGAGCTACTATATATACACATTATATTCTGTTGCTATAGAGTAATTTTTAAACCATTTACTTACCAGGAGTGCACTCTTAATTTCACATAGTCCACATGCTATCCCCTTCACTTCAGATTTTTCATGAGCCATTTCGTGCTTAAATGGTACTTTCACTGGCTCTGGGAAAAAAAAAAACCAAAACACCTAAACCCAAACCCGATACTCCAGTCTCTGATTTCTTTATTGCTTAATTGCAGCAACCTCCAAGAATCAGATACTCTAGCACAAGTTTGTGAGGTTTTATTTAGTTAACAAAGATGTCTTTACCTTGAATTTGTTCTTTGAGTATTTGCAACTTCACTTTTCCAGAAGAAACCTATATGGAAGAATATTTACATATATATAAAAACTAAGGTACTGGAGTATGAATATCAAAAAGAAACCTAAGGTGCAAATGAAAATTAATAAAAGCATAACTTTTATAGAATTAAAATGTTACTGTTACAAGTAAGCATGTATTTAAAGAGAAAATTCCATGTACTGTTCATGACAGCTGTTAAGTCTGTGACCAATTTCCCTCCCCATTCATGAAATGACATTGCCCTTGTTTGCCCAGCCAGGTACGTAGCAAGTGTCTTCCACAAGCATAGACCTGCAGAATTTTCGTAACCATAGTGACTTAAGCTCAAATGTCAACCAGTGAAGTCTACTGCACATACAATCTGCACCTGTATCTACCTATAGTTTGTTGGGGGCTGGAGGGGGAGGTGTTAGTTTCTTTTCCTTCTGCTTCTCCTCATTACCCTTCCATGATCTAGCACCCCAGTAACTGATCATTCTCAGCATTTTTGCTCCTCAGATTTTCCCTGCAGACAGTCCACACTGCACCCTCATTCCCCCCCCACTCTTATGCATCTGCAGGCATTTTAATTTTGCCCTTTTGAAAATTCTGCCCCATTCATCTTCTCCTTGGCCATCACAACTAAAATCTGAAGTCTTTGAAGTAATAACAGCTCTGAGTTACTTGTCTCAGAGAAGGGGAAAGAGAAAGATGTGGGTTAAAGAAAATCTTTTCATTCTGACCCTCTCTTCTACTCACAGGCAAGTAGACAATTTTATTGGAACTGAGTGTGTTGCCTGAGAAGACCTTCACACCAAACAGCTGCTGCTTCAAAAGACTTCGAATAGCAATTGCGACAGCTTAGTCTGAAGTTGTCATTGTGTGTTCTTCTCTTCAGACTTATATAAGCTTTATTTCAGCCAGTTTCAAATGGTCTCTCTTAATTAACAGCTCTCATTTCAACATAGCATACGTAGCATGGCTTCCAGAAAAAAAAAAATCGTAAGAGAAAACTGCTTTTATGTCCAATTTGCATGCCTCTCCAGACACATCAATGTCTGCTGAAGGAAAGAGGAAGTATCTCTAAGTTGAATTAGTTTGGATTTGGGGATCCCCTACAGTTTTTTCATACTAATTCACGGAACAAGTAAAGAACATAAGCTCCGTTATTGCAATTGGTATTTTAACAGCACTCGTGAACATTATTTGATGATGGATACACCTAATGCTTGTTTCCATGATGTATAAAGCCTCAAGGACAAGAGCCGAAGCTATTAAAATGATGAATTTATTTCACCAGAGAATGAAATATTAAGACTAGGTTATTACAGTTGGACAAGGTCCAACTACAAGGTCCAGTCTTCAGCTACTTACAAATTTGACCAACTTTTACCATTCCCATATGTCTGCCTTATCCTTAATATTTTTTGAGAGTTTCAGCAAATTTGCCCTAGTCATTTCCAAAAAGAAACAAGGGGGAAATACCCCATTGTGTACATATTAAAAAGAAAACAAGTTTTTCAATGACTTAGCAGGAAAGTTCTACATCCCTCATTTTAGGTCTGAGCAAGGATGTCATAGAACAAGAGTCAACTGATAAACCTAATCCACATTTTAAAACACTCAGAAGCATTCAGTCTCAGTCCAAGAGAATGGACTGAGTCCAGTCCCTGTCCAAGAGAATGCTTCAAAGATCTGTTTAACCCACACTTGACCAACTTGCATTAGTCCTCAGAGGATGAACGTAGGACTTTCCCAGCTACTGTGGACCAAGTGGCAAGTTGGGTTCTCAACCTCCTTCTGTACTTACTGAAAGAAATCCAGAAGTATCATAAGAAAGATTATAGGAAACATAGAAGGCGGGGGGGGAGGGGGGGGGAATAAATGAAGAGAATGAACCACAGAGCCATATGGGAGTTCTACTGTGAATGCAGATACCATTATGCAGTCACTGAGCTAAAGAAAAAACTTTAACTGTAGTATTTTTTAATGTGGTGTGCCTTTTCCATAGCTTTTACCTATGAAGATAGAGAACTTGTACTCAAAACTTCACGTGAAGCCTTGTATTTCAGATTCATAAAGGACATTAGACAAGGCCTAATTAATTTGAAAGACAGGCTCCTGATGACTTCCATCACTACCAAATTAGACTCTTACAATATTAAATCTGTAGAAGCAATGATATTTTGCTATCTATTGCAATTAAAAAAACACAGATCACGAAACAGAACTTGATGTTCGTCCAGCTCACAGGAAAACATAAGCTTGGCATGCAAAAATAAACAATCAGAAATTTTACTCAGAAGGTGCTTAACCTTCTATTTTTACAGTCTTTAAAATTCCCATGTTCTGTGTCATAAATGTTCTAAATCTTGTTTCGTTTTAAATAGCTTTACCTCAAATATAGCTTACTACCTTATTATTTTTTTCCTTGCTTTGTGACAAAACTCGGGCTTGGATGGTCATTGGTCTTGCCTGTCCAGATTTCCAGTAATAAACACTTGATTTCCTATGAACCAAAAGCAAGAAAGAACTTACAAATTACGTCTTCTGTAAGCAAAAGAAGCATAAAGGTTTTCCTTCAGGTTTTTAAATAAGAACAGAGCATCACAAAAATAAAGTACTTGTCTATAGGATCATCAATTCCCTGAAACACAAACACCTCCCTTCCATTGAAACCTGCTTCACATCTACTTTAACAGTAGTAAAACCACCAAATATATAAGAAAGAACTTATTTTTAGACCAAATTGGTCTAAGTTTTTAAACGTAAGAAAATCCCATCAATTCTCTAAGGTTGGTTTTAGAAGAATAAAAATGCAACAGAAGTACACTTTAGATAAGTCTTCATTGTCCCAATTTACTCTAGGGCATTCAGCCAGCACAGCTAAAATGCAGCATCTTTTAATAAGCCAGGAACACATACCTACAATTGAGATTTCAGTGAATATCAGTTTAGATATTGACTAGTATGACGGACGTGGTAGATTGGGGGAAGAATTTAAGACTAAGGGAGATTAAACAGTGATTTTCAGCTTTAGCACACTGCATAATACACTACTGCATAGTGTTTAGCAAGTATGCAAATGACTGATCTATTTTGTTTTACAGAAAACCATACTGCCAAACAGACTAAAGCATACAAAACAAGGGGTAAGGAAAATACGTAGGAGGGAAGAGGGATGATCTTCCCACCAGTGGTGCAAATGCCAATGATTCCTGTCATTTGAACTCACCATAACAACACTATCAGGTACAAGGCCATGAGAACAATACAAGAACAACTGCATGAGCACAGTATGGGCAAAAACGTGCCACACAGTATCTGGAAAACACTGCCTCAGCAGCTCAAGCAAAAGTTTACAGAGCAAACAGCAGGCCCTTGGCATTACCAAGACTACGGCACTAAGGTATCCAACGCACTTGTGTCTCCAGTGACAAAATATGTCAGGCAGAAGTACAAAGAAATGGAAGCAGATGTTGCAGAGATTTGCTAACATTCAGAGTGAGCCAGTAACAGAGCTGAGATTTAAACTTCCACCCTAGCACTTGCTTTATTACATTATGCTTACTTTCCAAGCCGTGTTTCCATCATACAGAAAATGTCTTTCTGAGAAGCTACACAGATGCATGCAAAACAGGATCAAAGCAGTATGAAGAACAGCATCCTCATCAGAAACATCAGAAACAAGACTGAAATAGGAAAAAAGAAACTACTTTCTGTCTCCTGCTTTAAAACAAAGGTGACAAATCCAGTCAGACGCTAAAAGGGAGAAGAAGAAATAAACGAGCAAAAGGGATCTCTGCCTCTGAAGGAATATCCCTGCCAGGAAGGATTCGTTTGTTTACTTCTAACAACAAAAAAAAAATTCACACGGGAATTTAAAAATAAGAAAGTCATAGGGTAGCAAGTTTATCATTGGGAAGAAAGACTGGGGAGGGGAGACTGAACACTTGTGAATTCCAAACTTTGCAAGAGACCCCATCTGGGACAGGGGGAGGTTTGGAGGGAGCATCTCATTGGATTCCTTTTTTTTAAACAGAAATTTAACTTACTTTCTCTCTTCTTTTTCTCTGCTCATGTCTGACTGCAGTTGCCGTAACTTCTTCTCCATCTCTTTGTTTTCTGTTTCTAACTGCACTTTCTCCAACTGCAACTCTCTGACAGTTCTGGAGAAGTAGTAAAATATTCATTAGAAATTACATGAAAGTCAGTAAGGTACCTGAAGAAGTTTAAAGCAGCAAGAAAAAAAAAGTTGAAAAATTTGTCATTAAAGACACATCAGCCTTCTATCTCCTAGCAAGACTGAAAACAGTTCTGGAAAATTTAGGGCAGGTCAGGTGCAAACTCCTTGGACCCAAGAATCTCTCATTACAGAGGGGTACACTGACAGTGATATGGCTACTCCAATATAAGCTTTAGAGTGTCCAACATAAAACTGATACAATTGTGTCTGTATTCAGAAAGGTTTGTTGCCTAATTATATTAAAATAAACTACCCCAGTATTATTTGCTTACAAAGTATATATGTTAGATATACAGTTATAAGACCTCTAACTTACTCAGAAAATAGATTAAAGCCTAAAAAAAGAAAGGCTTAAGGATAAAAGCGTAGGGAAAATACTAGAAAAGAAACACATCATGATTCTTCTTGCTCTTACACGAATAAGCTCTTCTACTTAATGTTGCATTAAAACTTATTAAAAATGATGAAAAAACCTCTCTATCACAATCAGAGAAAATGCACTTACTTTGCTTTTAATCTCACCGAGGTTCCAGTTTTTGAGCCTGGGAGTATTAAAAAATCATTGATGTTCATGATTCTCAGTATAATCTCTTCTAAAAAAGAGAATTTCAATGGTCTACAGTTAGCAACCTGTTGAAATGGGAATTCGATTGAAATTAAAACAGTAAAAACTTGTTACAAATCCAAAAATATTAGTGTATAGAAGGAGAGAAGTGGAGCACAGAACTTGTTTATATGAAGTGCCAATAAAAATCCTAGAGCAACTCTAAATTAAACTGAAAGAAAAACTTTTTATTACATTTATGATACCAGGGAAAAGATTTACTTGTCTGTTTCATTTAGGCAATTCCCTAAAGTTCAATGAAAGCAGTTTAATGTTAAATAAAACACAGCTTTCTTGAACCAGACCCATAGAAAGCACTGAGAAGGAGAAAATTGTATCAATGGCTATGAAGTCAAACCATCTCAACCGATTTGAAAAGATAAATGTCTTCTGTGATATACAAATTGATACAAAAGAATACGATAACTCACAGAGCAGGGTTATTCCCTACTCTCAAAACTTCAAGACAGTGGTATTTTAAAGACAATTTTTTTTCCTCCAGCTTGTAAAACACTCTTCCAACAAGCAAGTTCATACAGCACGGAGTCCAAATTGAAGCTTAACATCCATACCCTCCCTGTGCAAGAATGTTTGCAGTACAACCAGTACAGACTAAGCAGGCTGCTGGAAGAAACATGCCAACACTCAATTTCAAGCACAGTGCCAAAGCTGAACATTTACTTGTGCTGCTGGGATGCATACGGAAAAGGAAAAAAAACTTTATAGTCCAGAGACTTACAGCTGACAGGACGTTTGGAAACTGTTCTTCAACTGTTGGCTATCAGATTCCAGCTGAAAGCAGGACCTAACTGAAATGATGTGGAGAAGCTTAGTATTTGAAATACATCAAAAGTATAACTGAGCTCAAGAGCAAAAGCTCAGCTGCCTGTTCGCACATAAACCTGAAAATTACCATTAATAGTTAAAATGTGTCCAAATAATGCCTCTGTCCATGAGGAGAAATGTGTGTCAATGGCACATTAGAAACAGTTAAAATACCTGGTGCCACAGAACCTAAAAGCAATGACATTTTAGTGCCGACAGAAATGTCAGATGAGCGCACAAAACATGTTTCTTATTGTGCCGGAAAAAACAAGTGCTCTATTCTTTCTTATAATTTCAAAACAATTATTCTTTTATCACATTCTAAGATAAAACAAGATTCTATTAGCTTTGAATAGAAGAAGGTTCTTCCATTGGTGAATGTTTGCTAGCAGGACTAGCGCATCTAGCCAGGCAGGGATAACACACTGGTTTTGATGTAGCCCAAAGACAACTTAGTAGTAAAAATAGAGGTAAATGACTGAAGCCAGCTTACCAAGCTCAAGGAGGGAAAGTAGTTAACTCATATAAATGATTTTTTTTTTTTTAATAAACTTTAACACATTCCACTGGAAGCAAATATTTAAAGAGGTAACTTAAAAGTTGCGGTAGTATCACAGGTAAAAACATCTACAAAGTTTCAGGAATACAGTAATACTGGGTGGAAAAAAAAAAGCATCAGGTTATAGATAACAGCTGATATAGATAGACAGAAGGTGATCAAAAGCCTGAATTGTTCGGAGAAAACACATAAATACATTTAATAGCTGTTAGAGCATATTTGTTTCTTGTAAGAACAGCTGTTAAACACTGAGACTGTAATACTCAAAGTTAAACATACACCATTTGGGGAAAATGCACCCTTAGCTTATAAGACATCCTTAAGTACCCACGAGAGGGCTGCCAGGGCTGCCAGGGAAGTCCACCAAAGGCAAGTTCTAACATGTCAAATCCAAACTCCTCAGAAACAAACTCCTACTTAGAAACAGACTTGTAATTTAAATACAGATTAGAGTTCCCTTTTTCTGTGTGCTTTTTGTTTACCCATGAATCCTTTTCTCTTTCTAATATGCAAGACAAATTTCCAGTGAGGCAGAGAGTAAAGCAACGCATCAACATAAATAAATCAAGCATTAATTATCCACATCCTTTCTGCCTGCTCTTCTACACACACTAGTACTCAAATTTCATCATTCTAGCAGATTCCTCTGTGCTGTTAATGGATATACAGCACAACTGAACAAAACAAAAAACAGTGTTTCTGCTAAATGAATTTTAAGACAATTTAATTTTAAAGTCCGCATAGCTAAATGAACACAAATCCCATATAACCTATATCTCAGCTTATTTCAAATTTCTTCATAATCAATTTAAAGATAGCTTTATAACTTAAAGACAGCAGAAGATGGGTGCAGTTTATTTCAAACTACAAGAGTTTAACTAGAGCAGGCTAAATTCCAACAGCTTTCTCACATCAATAAACCCATATAATCCAAAGGGATGCTACCATATATGTAATAGCTCACATCCAATTACCATAACCATGAACACGGATTTCACGCTAGACTGAGTCCTATCCACTTACCAATAATTCAAACCAAACTATTTCCTTTGAAGAAGAATTTGTAGTGTAAATAAGAATTTGTCTAGCATTGCTCTCCACCCATTTGCTGTTAATTGTATCAACTGAGCCTTCTGGTCCTTCCAAACAATGCCCTTTAACATTTCACTAATTGGTTAAAAAAAAAAAAAAAGGAAAAAAAGCGACATTAAAAAAAAAACCCACACAAACTTTGATTGCCTTGTAAATCTGCTCCTAACAGCTAGTCTAAATCCAGCAGTCAGGTATGCTAATGTAATCTCAGTCTCTCAGGATAAACGCATATTCTCCATGCCCCGATATCTGTGACGTCAACCATTTCAAACTTCACTTTCTATTTTTAAACAAATTATCCATTTCTATGTTTAATGTCATACAACGTGCATAAAGTAAGATCATGAAAACCGGATAAAAACAGCTAAATGATACTTTCCCTAACTTATTTTCCCATACTTAACAATTTCATCACTCATTGGAAAGATGTATTGTCTCAATGACTCTGACAAGTCAACACCTATTTCTACCAGTTGTGCATCTTCATTGTTTAAACAAAAACTATGATTTCAGCTATATTTTCATTAACTGCAAACACGAAAGAAACTACCAGAATGGTCTGTCTCTCCATGCAGTGTACTCAAAAAAAAAAAATTACCAAGTATGTTTCATAAGATAAATGCTTACCATCCACATTATATAGCTACAGCAAGTGCCCTGTGAGGTCCTGCAGAAACATTGCCCAGAAGTAAGCAGAGCAAATGAAGAAGCAGGTGGGGATAAGAACAGGTGAATAAATGGAGAAAAGTCAGTACTTGCCTTTAATACTTCTATAAAACTCTAGTCTCCGCTAAAGCAAGGCTTACAGATTTCAGTCAGTCCAGACGACAGCTCTAGGAAAACACAGAACAATGCACAAGGGCAGACAAAAAAAAAAGGTATAAAAAAACCCTGCTGTCAAAGCAGTGGGCTTTTGTTTGTTTGTTTGTTTTGTTACCGATGAAAGGTAGGAAGGACAGGGAAGAAGGAAACTGCCTAGAACTGTAACCTAAAACCAGAAAGCCGTATGGGGGGCAATTAAGAGAAAAGAGCAGAGGACGAACTCAAACTGTAAGGGTACGTGGGTAGGGCGTTCCCAGGCAGCACCTGGGAGCACTTGCACCTGCCCCCAAATATTCCCTCAGCCCTTTCAGCACTGGCCTCGTGGCGGGCGGCAACTCCTGGGGAGGGACGGGAGCCCCTTCTCGGGCGGGAGCCTTCGCGCCTGAGGGGAACCCCCCCC
>NW_009207423.1:0-90379 GCF_000690835.1 Fulmarus glacialis
ACCTTAATGATTCTATGATTCTATCTTACTGTAACGCATGTACTATGAGCTTCTGCTATCATTAAAATGGGAAACAAGATGCTAACTTGCCACTACTGGATTTTTTTACTATTTTGGTAGTGTTATACAGACAGTGCCTGCTTAATACAGATAAAAAACATTTCCTTCAAAAATAATCCATAAGTTTTGATGATACAGCAATTCAGAAACAACACATTTGAGACAGATCAAGTAAGACTAATTATCAAAATAGACTTGTGTAATCATCTATGCTTCCATGTTTTAATTGAACAGTAGGATCTTTCTTTCAAAAAAGTGTGTTAATTGGGGTCTGCTCATGGGAAGGAGTGACTAATTGAACTGGCATGAGCCTGATAGCAGGTTTTTTCATTAAAATGTTAACTTTCAAAATCAGTGTTACACTGCAAATATTGTCTTTCTTTCAATTGGTCTAGTCTATCTGGCACATGCCAGCTCAATTAGTAGCTTACTTTCATGAGCAGACCCCAATTAACACACATTTTTCTTAAGGAAGTATTCCACAATTTAAATTAGCACATTTACATTAGAAGTAATTATACTGGTTTTGGTTGTTAGTTGTTCCTAATTTTTGTGATGATTAAATATGCTTTCATGGAAAATGACATTTGTTGATTAATTACTCAAGTTGTATTGGACGTTTGTAGAAAATATTCAAATATGGAAGAGAGAATCTAAGCTAAGACCAAAATTTACCAATCCAGAGGTATGCAAGGTGGAGTTTCTGTCATTGTTTATACATAATTTCCACACACATTATGCCACTATCTGGTCACCCCTACAATGAACTGATTTTTTTTCTGTATATTTGGCCTAAATATGTATGACCTTTGAAGCAGAACCATGTGAGGTAGCAACTAATTAGGACACTTGAGCTGCAAGATAGGTGAGCCCATTATCTTCTGTGAGTGAAAATATGTGAAAAGGCATCCTTGGCATAGTAGAGATACGATGATGAAGGTCTAACCCAGAACTTCATATTCAGAGAAAGAACAGGAAAGCAATGACCTGGAACTAACAAAAGCATCTAAGCTCAGCCCTCCTGCTCATGAAGGAGACTATTCTCAGGTGACTCTTTAGGGGACTATGGAAATGGACTTCAAGCTCTCTAAGCATATATTTAAGAAATATATGAACAATCTGTAGTGTGGACTCTGTACTATCGTTGACTTCACATGTGACATGAAGTAAACCATGCCTAAAATTTTGCCATATGTGAGCAATATTTCTGCTGTATAACAGGTTTTTTTGCTTTAGAATAGAGAAAAAAAGGTTTCAGGTGAAAATGGCTGTGTTGCTATAATCCATATGAACTGTATGAAAGATATTTTACAGTTTGCATTTAAATTTGGAAGGGATCATTAAATTTAATCCAGTACCTGTATAAGAGTCATTAAATCGTACATCTCTGTAACTTGTCTTTAAGGCATAACTTGTGGTTAGCCAAAGCATTCCTTCCCGAAAGGCATCCAGTCTTCAAGAGATACAATCCACCATTTTGCTTAAGAGTGTGTTGTAATGATTAATTGCTCTCATTGTTACAAAACTGTCTAGTTATCCACCTGGACTTTGTATGACTTCAGTTTTTGGCTTCTGAATCTTGCTAATCTTTTTTCAATATACACACACCACCCCCTGCCCCCACTTTAAAAAAAAAAAAAAAACCCACAAAAAAACCCAAACAAAAAATCCCAAAACAGAATGAAAAAAACCTACCAACTTTGCTCTTCATTACTGGTTATTTTTCCCTTTTGAAGAGGTGATACACTCTCAATGTTCTTTTAAAAATGTAGTCAGTGTCCTGGTGTCCCTCTGCTCAGCTAACAGGAATGTCTCTGGTATACAGAAGGTAAACATTGTCATTCTGAGAGCTCCTTCTGTTATAGCTCTACATCTTCAGCCATTGAGGTGTTCTTATTTGAAGTGTATATATGCAGTGCAGTCATGGTCCTGTACGAGTCAATCTTCTAAAAACATCATTCTCCAGAGTTCCTATATATCTGATATATGGGGTTTTCTTTTTTTTAAAAAAAAAAAACAAACCCTACCTTGTTGTCATAGTATTACTACCTATGCTATTATAATTGGCTCACATAAACTATAAGGTTTGCCAAAAATCAATTGAAGGAAGATGAGGAAAGTTTGGTGGGAGCAAATGCAATCAGGTTATGGTTAAAAGTGGTTTTGTTTTCTTAACTTTCCTCTATGTAATGGATGTGAAAAACAAGAGAATGCTTTTTCCAAGTGAAGTGTCTGTTTAGGAACAGGCATCTGTGCTATGTAGCACAACATCTGACAGGATGCCTTGCTTCAGAAATAATGCAATCCTCTGGAGGCTTGTCCAGCAAAAGTATCATCCAAAGTCACTGTGATTCTACCCGCATGGCAATGCACGTAGAACGGGAGCTGCTTGGAGCTGAGCCTTCAGAGGAAAGCTGTAGGGTCACAGGAGAGCTATGGTGCTTGTAAAAAGCAGGATAGTATCTCACTTAAGGAAAAGAAAAAAAAAGTCTAGCACAGGGTAAATGTACGTAACAGCAGTGGAGGAATTAAAAGCCAAACAAACAAAAAGTCCCTTCCCAAAGAACTAACAACCTGCTTCTGGAAATGAACAGAAATAGCTCTATGCTATACAGGATGAATCATGAAATGAGAACAGTTTATTCAAAGGGATATAGGATATGGTCTGCAGTTTTTTGTGTCTGTGTCCAGATGCGGTCTTAACCAGTGGCATACAGATGATGGAGAGTCAAAGGGAGGGCTTCCAGAGCCACAGGCGCATATCTGAGTCAAATCATTATCCATTAGATGGTAGTAGCGATACCACTAATACAGCGCCAAGAGTGTGTTAAGTCCTTTATAGACAAGGAATAAACCACAGAGCCCGGGCTCAAAGATCCTGTGGGGTTCAGCTCAGGTGAACCTTTAAAACAAAGTAAGATTTTTAGGTAAAGGGGAGAAGCAGGAATTCAGCATGGTAGGGAGGTCTATTTTGAAGAAGAGTGCTTTTTCTTTTGAGAAAGTGCCCAGGCATTTCTTAACTGTACGCTCACCTGCTGTTCAGGAGAGACTTGCTCCTGTGTTTACTCAGCCAGCAGCTGAGTGTGCTTGGGGGGTATAGTGTTAGATATCTCATTTTTGTGCCATCATGGGTAAGAAAAGAGTACACACAGAAAAAGAGGAAAAATGATAGTTAAAGACAGCGTTACTGAAGGAAGTGGTTGTGCATGTTGTAAAGACGAGGTTACGCTCTCAGCAAAGTGATAATTAAGTGTGCCACTGCGGGGAAAATGGTGCTGACCCACAGAGCTCCGTGGACCTGGGACACACTGAAAGCAGCTTGGTGTAATGTTACCAGAGTTTCTTAAATTCACTGGTTTCCTTTCCCTTGTGTGCTTTGTGCTGCCTATTAACAGCAGAAATAATATCGCACTTTGAGAAATGACAAAATTAAAACTTGCACTCTGCCTTCTGTTTCTCTAGGAGCAATTCTTTGGTTTTGCAAGTGTAAATGTTATCCTATGTTTTAAGGTGGAGCTTATTATTCTACTGGAAAAAAATGCTATCGATGGATGATCAACCTAAGCAAGAAAGATTTAAATGCAGTTGGAAATATCAGAAGTTTATATATGATTATGTCTATTGGCAAGAAGCTATATCGTTACATCGCTGAAAGTGAATTTGTAGCTGAAAACAGCTCAGTCTACTACTCGGTAGCAGGCTTTAACAAGGACACAGTTTAGATGACTGATGAGGTCTTTTCCCATCTGTATAATCTGTGATTCTATAAAAATAATTCCTTTGTTCAATTGATGATAAATTAAGAAACGAATGCCAATACTGTCTTTTAAAGACCATAAACAGAGAAAAGGAAGAATAGCTATGACATTAACAAAGACCTTAATAATGTTTTGTTCTGGTATTAAATATTTTAATTTCTGTCTTAGCTTAATTAGTTGATTAAGATTCACTTCATATCAGAATCATTGAAAAAGTTTAATGAGGGGGAAAAGTAAAACTAAAAATGGAAGCTTTAGGGCTTTTAAAGACTTTCTGTTGAGGGCAAGGAATGCTGCAACATAGCTTTTTCTATCTCCCATGTATGAAAAGTCTGCTGCTGTTTGGACATATCCAAAACTCCATGAAAGCCAAAGGTGGGGAGGAGTCCTTCCAAAAAGACTGAACAAATTTTTTTGTCACTGATTAGTAGGTAGTGTTAGTATCTTTGGTAATCGTAAGGTACCCGGAGTGCAGCAAAAAGAGGAGATGTGTAACCATGGTCCTCGGAGATGAGGCCTAATAACCCCCTGTGATCTTGTTCAAAAGACATTTCCATATGCTTGTTTTCCAGTTTAAGTTGCATCTCCTCGCAGAACATGACTGTAATCCCCCGAAGTCACAATGGTGTAAGAAATCTACCCTGAGTAGGGAGCAATATTTTGTCCTAATAATGTCAACAGCTGTCTTCTAACATTTAACCATGTAATAAGGGGTGAAAAATAGGAGCCGCACGTATGCAGAGAACAAATGCAGTGTGACCATCGGGCAATCCATTAGATAGCCATAATGCTCACAGCTGGAAATTTTTTTTGAGATGGCATTTGATATCATCATTGTTAGCCTTCATAGAATGCAATATTTATTACAGTAAGGGAAGAAGGGATTATTTTTAGCTGCATCTTGAGTAACTTATCTCCATGGCAACCCCTTACTTGCCTGCACTGTTGCTGCTATATAGAATGTTGTCACATTAATAATAAATGGAACACATCTAACACATTTGGCTGCCGATTGGCTTCCAGCCACGTATTTCTCTTGTTCTTGTTGAAGGGTTTGAGAAGCTTAGGGTCCATAAGCAAATTTCATTCATTTTGTTTCTTGGAGAAAATTGCCTTGGATTATATTAAAGCACTCGGGAGGTTTCATCAATGTATGCATTGTGTTTGTTGGGTTGGATTTTTTGTTTGCTTTTGTTTCTAGTTCTTTAAAAGGCCAAGGAAATCTGAACAAATACAATTAGAAAAGCTAGAAACCCAGCAGCTGTGGAGTAATTTTATTTGACTTACATTTGTATGGATAAGAAAAAGGCATTTTTTAAAATTGCTTATGAGGAACTCCTGTGACATGTTTTTGAGGAACAATACTTTAATTAATGGAAACTTAAAGCAAGCAGGTCTCCAAGTGAGATCCCAGACTTGCTGATCATTTCCACATGCATATGAAAAAAGCAGCTGCAAGCAGTCAGCCCTCATTTTGTGGTCTAAATATGGATTTCAAATTTGGCAAATGCTTGTTATAAAGGTGAAAAAATAGACAAAAGAACATTAGATTTCAGCTTAAATTGGTCATGTTTTTTCCGTAGATTCTAACACTAGTGAACAATATCGTGCAACTGGCTTTTAAGTTTGTTTATTAAGGCTTAAATACTACCTGCTTGGCATGAGAAACCATTTGGAGCCTGTTTAAATTGCACTACACGAGTAGTTACACAAATACTAAGTATTCATATCTGGATGACTTAGTCCCCATTTGCTTTGTCCATTTTCTCTCTTCTCAACCCTTATTTCCAAATCTGCAAAAAAGGAAGAGGAGAAAAAAAATTAAATAAAACTGAGTTCGTCTTTTATTGCATGACCATGTGATCTTTCTGCAGTCTGCCATCAGTTTATTTAACATCTCAAATGAAGCGTGTGTGTGCCCATACGAATAATTCCCATAGGAATCCTGTATTTATGAAACACCTTTTACATTTTAGTTTACAGAATAATGATATGTTCCCAGTGATAACTAACTGGCCTAGGATCATGTACTTATTGCTGTAATTTCCAAATATCGTCCTTTTCAACTCCAAGACTTAAGAAATAAAAGCCAGTTTTTTCACTTGCTTGTTCAGCTTTTCAAAACAAGTATTCTACTGTAAACTCATAAAAGAAAATAGCATTAAAAAAAAAATAGAGAACATCATTAGGTTCTTATATGGGAATTTCAATCACAAGCATGATGTTGCTACCCCCCAGAATTTATAAATAAGGGAAAAGAATAGTTCATGTGAGTTCTCAAGGTCTACCCACGAACCAAGAGTTTCTAAAAGCCTGATCCAAAATACTTAGTAGCAATCCCTGGGAATGCTGTTATTGACCTCTGAGCTTTGAGTCAATCTCTCCTTTATGATGTCAAAAGTTTGTAAAAGGTTTTTACCCCAGAAGGCTTTTTTTGCTGTAAAATGTTTAAAAACTAGCAGCGTTTCTCTCATTATTTGTGTCTAAACACACATACAAAGTGTAAGTTTACTCAAGGAAAATAACTGGTAGCATTTTCTTTGAAGGACATTAAACAGCCCTGAAACTCAAAGTCAGTAAGTAATCTAGCATTACTACTATTTTTGTTTGGAGAGTCCTGCTTTTAACAAGTAATAGCTAATTTGAGATGAGTCGCATTGAGCTGGTGGCTTCTTAGCAGTACAGCCTGCCAAGGTGAGAGAAACACGCTGTGTGTATGCAGGACCCACCGCTTCTCAATCATATGTGGGCCCTGTTTAATATAAAGCCCCATTCCTAGGGTTTCAGACATTCGCACTTATTTATCTTGCGCTGGAACTCACCTGACATCTGCTGAAAGGCCAAGAGATGAATGAACATGGGGAAAGATGATTTTTCTCCCTGCTGTAGCAGGTCACTTTGCAGGATAGGTGTGCTTCTGGACTGTAAATGCGAGACCTTGGGCCAGGCGCTGTAGTGGGTGAAAGAGACGGGCAAAAATCTTGCAGGATGTTCATCTCCCGAGCGGCTGGAATCCAGACTTATGAGTTGCTACATTTAGCATAGCAGAAAGGCATGTTATTAATTAGGGAAATTTTCTAAAGTGCTGTGAAGATGAAACTTACATATATAATTGCTATTAAGGTGATTACACTTTAATTCGTGGTTCATCTCTGCTTGAGACAAATCTACAGTCAAAAAAAAAGTTTCTATAATTAATCTGTAAGGAATAGATTTCAAAATGAACCATGATTCTCTCATCTAGGACTTTGTGAATAAAAGAAAAAAAGATAGCAACTGCTGTGCTCAGGGTTTGTGTTTGTGATACTTAGTGGAAAGTACAGGGATTTTTAAGGAAAACAGCCTGTTGCTGAGGCCTCATCTTGTAAGGGTTTTGCACCTGACTTCAGTGAAGTGGGAAGCTGGTCCTTAGAAAACAGGCGGTCTGACCTGGGTGTGCAATTCTTGGCGCAGGCTGCGTTTCCATCTCACTTCTACCGCTGTCCCTCAGTTTGTATGGATGCTTGGTTTGAAACCAGATAATGTGACTAGCTGTGGAGTTCATTGTTTGACTACCCTGAATGAGGGCAAAAAATATATGTATCTTATTTTGACTATTTTATGAAATATTTGATATTCAACTCTACCCTTTCAGAGAATTGTAGATGTTTAAAGAACTTGGCGTGTAGCTGTTCCTTTCATCTACGATGCTATATATTTCCCTGATTTTACTTGCTGCTAATTTGCTTTTGTTTGTTCCTCTCCAAATTGTGACTTAGCTAAAAATGCTGACTGAAAGTCAGAACCCCAAGAAAAGCACAGGAGCTATAAAACTGAGATCACCATGTCCTTTGTGCCAAGCAAGTCCTCTGTCGTCTGTGTAATACTGCAGGTTTGGAGAAATAATACCACAGATTCTTCCTACGATACATGCATTCCCATCCTTTCTTAGCTGTGGGAACACGGTACTATAGAGCAAGTTAAACCCTGAAGACCACCCTGGGCCTGTCCAGACTTTGATTCTCTCTTACTGCTTCAGGTCTTATTTGAGAGCAAGATCTGGATGAGCAGCATCTTTATTTTAACACTGTTTCACTAAATATGTTTTTCCACTGGCTCAAGGGCACAATTTTTACTCTTTTTAATTTTATTTTTGGAATTACTTTTAATCAGAAATCTAATGAGCTACTTAAGATTCAGAAGGAAGACACAGCTCTGCCTCAAAAGTGGTCATTAATTTGAAAACTTGAGGAGGGCTCCAAGCCTGCCTCTGTGTGCTCTCCATTTTCCTGTGGTGTCAAACTTAATCCCTGTAAAAACAGACAGTAAAAACTGAACCAGTACAAGAGACACATGTGTTCTTTGATGAGATAAGCATCCTCGAGCTTTTCACAATTGTATTTATTTTTCACCTGCTCCTTTACTGTACACCTGTCCCAGGCTGGCACTGCTCTTGGCTGCAGTATGGATGATTCTCGGTTTCAAAGCCAGATTTGTTCTTACATTTATTTCACTGGCACATAATAAATACTGTTGCCTGTACTCAGCAAGATGCAGCTAAATAAAGAGTCCAGGTGTGCCATGTTTGTCAGCCTTTATACAGTGTAATAATAATCTTTGCTCTAAATAAGCAGCTTTAACAGACTGTAATAATAACCTTTTGGCTAGCACGCCCCAGGTAGGAAACAGAAGATAGTCCAGTCCTCTGAAGACAGATTTCACGGTGGATCTAGATGAAGTTTGTGGCACAGGTGTTGATGTAACTGGAATGATGGCACACACGCGGTTCAGACAGCCTTCAGACAAATGCTTCCACTGGAGTGGCATGGCAGCTTGTCATTAATAGGTGGGGGTCCAGTCAGACCCATGGGGGAGATCGCGTTCAGGATGTGGTTAAAAAAAAAAAAACCCCACACCAAAACAAACAAACAAACAAAAACAACAACAAAAAACCACAAACACCACCCTAAAACCAAACGCCCTGCACAAAAAGCACCACACCTTCAAGCTTTGCAGCTGCTAATACAATAAGGGTTAGGGTTTGTTCCTGTATTATGTCTGCGTATTTGCACTAAACCAATCATTCCAATATTTTATCTTGCTTCCTCTGCGTATATTTTGATATGTCTGTGTACACATATTTACGTATATTACACTTCATAAAAATATATAAGTAGTGATTATGAGTTGATTCATAGTCAATTCATGTTTTAATGAAGAGTTGCAAATCCATATAAATATGGATTTTGAATATTTTATTAACTTCTAGTATGTACTGATACATCTAGACTTTTAAAAATTATAGAGTGGCTGATACATGCACAACAAATTTAAACACAAATATGTGACAGATACCAGTGTGTACCCTTGGCAGATGAAAACAGGTGCATCTGGAATGTCTTAACACTGAGAATGAGTTGTCATGTCCTAGTGAAAGTATAATTCTGCACTAAGCTACTTGTTTAGGGTATGAGCTAGGAAAAGCACTTAGCTACAGGATTAACTGCAAGGATGTGGTTACAGCTTTTGTGGGACTATTCATATTACTAAAATGATAATTTTGCATTTTTCTGTGATTATTGTACTCTATTTGACTGGGCATTAACATCCTCTGTAAGTCAAGGATAGTTACACAGACACTGAAGGATTGAATCAGTGTTTTCCTGCAGCAATTTAGCCAGGCAGCGTGACATACTGTGTTGTAAAAGTCAGACTTCAATCTTAATTCATTCCAAATGTTTGTTTCCTCAGTTGTTGCAAGATTCTTCTTTTCATTGTTGTTTGTCTGTAAAATATATAGAGACAAATAGATACAGTAATGTCTTGAGTAATCTTTAACTGCTCTAAAGAAAAGAGAAATGAAATAAGTATATACTCATCTGAGTGAATACTGGTCCATTCAAACCTGCTATAACAATGAACTTCTTGCTAATTATCCTTTTCTTTGTCTTGAACTGTGTGACTAAAAGGAAGACCAAGCACAGGCTCAGATTGTATTGCTTGCTTTCCAAAAGGCTTAGTTCACTGAAGCTGCTTCTTCATGCTTTGATATGACTTCAAAAATTCAGATATTTCCTAGTGCTTGCTATTAGTTTGATTCTTTGTCTGGACTTATTTCCTCAACTTGAGCTTGAATTATGAGCATTTAACTTACCCACTTTGTCTAGTATTTCCTGCATGCTTGCTTCAAATTGTTCTAGCTCCTGTGACATATTCACTGCCAAGAATTCATTGCAGGTGGGAATGTTCCCAGTGTCATCAACATCTCTTCTGTAAGCAATGGAAGTGGAGAAGCACCTCAAGGAATCTCATCTCTTACCTTCAAAACATATTTCATGATGCAATGAGTTTTCCTGTGGAGCAGTGAGTGTGTGCACTCTCGCTGACTCTTGTCTTTGTTAACTCTAACCAGAATTCAGGTGCCTTGCTCGTAGATCCGTAGTTTAATATTCAGACATGACCGAAAGCTTGCTGAGGTCAGTTGTCTCTTGTAGGCACATCTGCTGTTTCAAATTTAACCTTCCCTCTTCAGAGTCTCACATCAGTCAACATCTGGATTCCTAGAGTGCCTAGGGTGTGCTGCTTGGTAAGATGGGTGCTCCCACCAGCTCGCGGTGGGGAGCCCCAGAGCTGCTAAGGCCCTGGTTGCTATTGCAGAGGCAGTCTTCAGGCGCTCTCCTAGGACCTGCCTCCTCTTTCGAGGATTCTTTTTTTCTTTTAATCTCAAGTCTCTTTACCTGCACCCTGGTAGATAACCAATTCCTAATTCACCATCATTTGTCGTTCAGAAAAATTGTATTGGTCAAATTGACAAATTATTAATTATTCAAACTTCCTTATAAGTACGATAAATCCTCAATGTATGAATATATTTGTCTGGTAGAGACATTGAGAAAAGTCAGCCAGTTCTGTAACTGACTTGTCCTAACCTTAGCTTGACCTGGCAAATATCAGCAAGGTCTGTATTAGCCCTCCCACCCTTCACAACAATACTGAATAAATCTGTTCCGTGGCAGTCTTTTTCGAACTTCCCACTGTGAATGGTTCTATATGCCATGAATCCCTTCAATATTGGAGCGCACAAATCACGTCATCGAGGACACAGCAGTACAGAAGCAATTAAAAGAACAAACATGGAATAATTGGACAACTTAATTTATGTTCTTAAAAGGCTACAAATGAAGCAACTATAACGCACAATCAGAGAACCTCTAAGGATAAACATTCATAGGCTATTTCCATGGTTACAGCTTTATCACATAGATGCTAGAAAAGTAAATCCCTACCTAAACACAGCATGTAGGAAGAGGTATTTTTCCTGCTTTTGCTTAGTTTCTTGCATTGTACAGCTTTGTTACGATTGCTATTTTATTGAATTCCACCACACGTGCTTTTTATGAATGGGAGTTTTCTGTTTGTCTGAATCTAGTGGCCTCAACAGAAGATAAAATTCTAACAGTTTCACCTCTGATACGCTTGGCCATGTACACACTCTCAACACCATTCTTGTTCCTTATGTCACATTCTGTTTTCACGTTGCCACCCTCAGGATGTTGAGGATGGCTACAGATTTCTACAACACACTTGACAGACTGTCAAAGGGAAATACAGCTGTGGCTCTTTGGTTAAGTACTCCAAGCCAGACCTTTGGCTGTTTTTGAGATGACACTATATAATCACAACCACATCAGTAAAAGGAGGTCAGATCTATCTTTCAGCCATGCTTTATTATGATGGAAAGACTTTGGAATATCATTCATGTGGATACAATACCCAGTTACTGGCTATTGATCTGGCATTTTTCCATATCAAATCACAACCTGATTCTTTGCGTCATGATATCTGTCAACGGTGGCATTTGTATCTCTGTTAACATTTCTTTCATTCTTAGGAAGTTGAAGAGAAGGAAGAAGTATATTCTCTAATTTCTAAATGCATCCATCAAGCATGTTCTCTGTTTTTAGCACTCCCGAAGATACAAGAGGCACATGTGTGGTCATCAGTACTTGAAGTGCAAAAGAGTATGCCCTCTCTTGGAGCAAGTGTGGTGGTAAACAATAGAGAGTACAAATGTCTTCCCCATTTCGTTTGAGGTTTATTGCAACTGACATCTTATGGCCAAGGTTTTAATAAGTATTTAGTGTTTTTAGAGGATGTAGTTTGACAAACCTTATAAACGGCTCATCTCACAAGTCGGATCAAGTTTCCTGAAAAGCTTGACCTTCAAGGCATCTCAGCTGCGACATTCCAAATGCAGCCAAAATACTTCAAAATGTTGATGTTCCCTGTATTTTCAGGTGAATGTATTGTTAGCATAACACTGCAGTTTTCTGGAAATAAACTTGCATAAACTTTCCAGAAAATTCAGTGCTGAGAACTCCAAATGGTTAGCAGTATTTGATTTCTTATGTGGGCTGTTTTATCATATTATTCTGGAAGTAGTTCCATGGGTGGTGTGGTAGGAGGATGTTTGGAAAGAAAGAGAGCTGAGAGTTTTCACTAATCTATTTATAGTATTCATTAATTGATTTTATTCTTGTGGTTACCCTCCCATTAAAATCCATTTGAAGCTAGAGTGCTCTTGTCTATTAAGCTATTCACCAAGGGTTTTAAATTACTTTTATAGTTTAAGAGAAAAATTATGCTTATTTCTTAGTGTGTCTTATTGTTATGAGATTTAGCATTCACTTTTTCCTCAGTCTGTAATATTCTTTCTAGGTTTGCAGAGATTCTGAACTAATTCTGAATAGGACAAGAAGGTTAAAATCAAAATTAGTTCTTGCTATCAATCTCAAGCAGTTTTTGGCACTCTAAACAAACCACCTGTGCTTAGTTTCTGTCCTGCCCAGTGTGCAAGTTCATTATTGTCATATAAAGGCAACTGAAAAAAGGCATTCATGATGAATGCAGATGAACAAGTAGTAGAAATTGTACAAAACCAATGGATGCGTAATATTAGATATGCACGTGCTGTCTGCATTCAAGCATATGGGAACACAGAAGTGGCAGGTTATGGTGCCTTGCCCTGTTCTCCTCAAGCTGAATTGCAGCACCCCACAGCTCTGCTTGCTGGTGGATGGCCCAGCATGGGAGATGGGCTCTCGTCCCTTGTGCTGGTGATTCCAGTTGACAGCAGGTTATCCTGATGTTGCATGCAGTTTAGCTTCAGTTCTGCCTCTTGCATCTGCCCACAACAAAATTTCTGTTCTACTTTGCAGTTGAATTTGAGTTGCAAAAGTATCTTCAATGTCCTTTAATGAAATATCTTTTTATGAAGATATCAAGGGAAAGAAGTAGTTATGAGCACTTTTCATGATGGTATAAATTCACACATTATTCATGCTTCATTGGACTTATTCTGCCAGATCAGCATAAAGCCATCTAGAAGAATATGTACCTTCAGCATACTGATAATATTCAACAACTAGATAATAACATTGGTGACATTTGCGAAGCCTGAGAGACTTAGGCCTCTCTGCGTTGACATTAATAGAAATGAGACATCTCTATTTCTTAGGCAGTAGTGGTTCAATGACCTTTTTCTTCTTTTCAGACTTCGGTTATTTTTGCATGCTCTTTGTGGCCGTTGTAAGGAAACAGCAAAATACTTGATTTTTCTACTCTTTTCTCCTGTTTGTCTTAAAATAGTCTTCCCCTTTTAAACGGCCGTCAAAAAGGGCTTCTCCATAGACTTTTATCTTGGGTTGCTACATATTTTGGGTATTTGAGAGACGGTTTCTGATTAGAGCTGACCAAAGAAGTAGCAGTGGCATCTGGAAGTGACGGGTTGTGATGGTTATTTATCCCTGCCTTGCAAAACTGAATATATGACATTGCACTGCTAATGGAAGTCAGCAGAATTGGCCTTAGACTTCTCTGCAAACTTTCCCCTTAATCTGGGAGTACTCCTATCCCCTGCAAAAGGCTATTTATATTTCATTTTTCACTATAAAGGTAGAAGATTGACAGCAGTGCACTATTTTGTAGTAATTGATCTTTTTTTAAAGCACTTTGGCTTTCTCTGAAGATCTGTCATGTGATTCTTTACCTTGTTATTGCTATAGGTACCTTTTGCTGTTTTCATAGAAGTGGGGATCAAGGTATCATGTTTTTAACCACAGAATTACCTTCATTCTGCATTTATTCCGATACTCAATGTAATATTAATGCAAGTACCCTTCTGGCAGGGTGAGCCACGTTATCAGTAAACAAGTAATTGACTTCTGTACTGAGTCGGAGGGAACAAAGGGAACTTGGAGATCGAGAGCCCTGTGCCTGCCTGCCAGAGCTGTGTGGTCCTTCTCGGCCTGTGATCGTCGCTTACACAGCGTAGTACTGTGTGTGGTTGTCACTTGAGGGCTAGTAGTAGTGATTGTAGTTTGGTCCGGATGGGTGGTAAATGACAGTGCAATTGTACCTCACGCTGTTAAACAGCCTACCTGCATATCTGCTAAAAAAAAACCAAGGAATGGGTACTCTGGTACTCAGTGTTGTGGATGGACATAAGCACGAGTCTGAAAGATCTGGAATGGGCAAAAAGAGGGAAATGTTGAAAGTTCAGTACGTTGCAATCTGTGTCACATACTAGCACTGAGGAAGGACTAAAACACTTTAAGTTTCTGTTTAGTCATTTTTATTTATTGGGGGGAAAGTGTTTCTTGGTTTTCCTTGCTGTGAGGAAAAAATTTTTTTAAACTGTATTTGTAAAGCAGATCAAGAAAGTGGTGTATGAATATAGTGAATCCAAAAGGATGGTTTTGACGCTTTTAAACAGGAAGCTTTCAATTGTTCAGATATTTTAAAGATTTAAATTACTCGGGCTTCATAACATTAAATCCACATTATGATCTCTCATATTACGAATCAAAAGACAGAAGGGAAAAATACAACTTTTACATAATACTATTCATCATGGCAAATGATCTGCATCAAAGAACATAACATCCTGGCAAAGCTTCAAGATTACCCAGGGGAGAGGCAATGGACAGGCTCTCGAGCCAAAGTAATTTCAGAAGCAATTCCACACCTTCCTTCCTTTATCCCTAGTGTCGAGCAGAAAAACTATGAAACCCTCTAGCACAGTCGCTTTGTGCATTTATTTAACCTACTGACCTTAACTCTCACCCACCCTGACAGTCTCGTGTTTCTCAGCATGGGGCAGAGAGGGAAGGATTTCTATGCAACTCTAAACAATATGGTTTAGAGTTTCTCTATCGGAGATTATTTCTTTCACAGCTCTTGAGCAAAGATAGTGCCTACCACGGGCATAAGCAGGTGGGTGCCATACATGCTGTCGCTATCTCCCCCAGCAAGCACAGATATCTGCTGGAGTGATCAACAAGTGTGAAGGAGGAGAGAGCTGTGTTAGAGCCCTAGGACTCAGCTGGGGGTCACTAGTATAAAAAAAATCCATGTGGTTGATATATCAGGCTTAGTTGGTTCAGAGCAGCTGACTGTCTCATTGCAGAACAGGAATCATCTAGTTTCTTTTCTCATAACACCGGTGAAATGGTTAACTCCTTACACCTGCAGGCTCCAGCATGCCTGTCTCCGTATCTAGCTGAACTTACTCCAAATGCCTTCACTGGATTGCCGTGTAGCATCGGAAGAAAAAGATCTCCCTTCATATTAAGCATACCTTTATACAAGACAGATTATACTGGATCTAAACTTCTGGCTCAAAATTGAGAAAATGAAAGCTATTTGTTTTCATGAACCCTAAATCTAATCCTCAGTAAGAGGGTTTTTTAAATTTGGTCAGAGAACTCATACTTCCATATATTAAATCCATTTATTCAGTATTATTAGCACTAAATGATGCAACTTATCTGCAGGAATACTGAAAACTAGAAATCTTGTTTATGTAAGTCAGTGTAGTACAGATGGAATCATCTATGTAATTTATCCAAATTACATATATTTTACTTGTTGGTAACAGAATTTGGCATTATACTGAGGGCCACAGAAGAAATCCTTATGTTCTTAAATTACTGCCTGACCAGGCCACAGTCACAGTATCTAAACAAACTAGTGCTGCATTGTTTAACAGATGCCAAAATTGAGTACTAAGTGTATTAAAATTAACTCTTTGTTAAAGCACATAGTCAAGGCCTGCGGGTCCAAATCTGATCAGAAAGGAGAGATTTGGTTTTTAAACAAACAAACAAAATAAACCCAACCAAAACCAACAACATCCCACCCCTGTTAACTCTTAATTTGGATGCCTGAGATAGGAGCTGTGTTTTGTGATGAAGACTTGTGGCTTTCTGTGTGGGAGGACAGCGCATTTTAGGTTTTCTTGCAACAGTCGCTAGCAGCTGGTGCGTTAAAAGCAAGGCTGGAGTGAAATTGGGGTGTACTCTAAAAGGTCATAGCGGGCAAGGGGAAGATTTGTGTTGACACCTTTTGTCGCATGCTGCGCACCAGTTTGCCTTGTTTTGTTCTAGTTTAACATCTGTTCTAACAAAAGCCAGCTTTAGAAATTGAAACTTTTAGTCGCTTCTGGCATGCTTACTTCAAGAATAAAGTTGCCAGAGTCCCCAGTCATAGCCCCAAACTCATTCCAGTATGTGTTTTTGTAGGTGATTGTTCCTGTCTCCTCAGAGCAGCACATGTCACTTACCTTTACTGAGTTTGTTGCAGCTTTTTCTTTTTTTTGAAGTTTTTCTTGTCTTCCCGTTCACTTGGGAATCCCTCTGCTTGGTGCCATTTGTAATGGTGGTGGGCTGGAATCTGCTTTTCTTTTCCACTTGTTTCCCACTGTTCTCATGAAAGATCTCTAACATTTTAGAGATCTCTAGCTATCAAGTTGCCCTTGTGAGATTTAATTACAAATATGTCAAATCCATCAGATAATTGCGTAAGTTGTTTTTTAAGCATCTCTCCTGATGGAAGCCCAACCTTTCCAGAACGTCTTCCAGGCAATCTCTTCAGACAGTGGTTCACTCCTCTTGCACTTGTGTTTAACTTGATGTTAGGAATCCTCTACTGCAACTGAGTTGTTACTGGTCTTATTGTTGTGGAAATAGAGAATAGATTTTTGTCTTCAAACTGCACTAACGTTGCTGCAGAGACAGAGTTCTCCCTTCCATTTTCACTTCTTCACTAAATTAAACAATCAAGTACTTCCAGATTTTTCTCAGACACGAAGAGTAGTGACAGCAATTGGAGAACTCATCTCTGGATTGTCTTCATTTGTTTGAAAATGTAGTATCCAAAACTAGATACAGTAATTCACGTGAGGCCTCATCAATCTCTTAATGTGTCCCATAGGTTAGACATGGACAACTTGCCCTTCTCACAATGCTGACTTTGTTAGCTCACGTTCAGTTTAAGATATCAGCTGGATCCTTTTCTACAGTACCTGGTCGGTTGCTGTCAAGTATGTGTTTTTGTAGGTGATTATTCCTGTCTCCTCAGAGCAGCACATGTCACTTACCTTTATTGAGCTGCAGCTTTTTTCTTTCTTTTGAAGTTTTTCTTGTCTTCCAGTTCACTTGGGAATTCCCCTGCTTGGTGTCATTTGTAATTAATAACCAAACATCCTAATAACTGTGTATGCATAAGTGTTTGCAATCTCTATATTTTTTTTTCCATCTAGAGTATTAATCTTTTGATTTTTTTTTTTAAAGTGAAAAACATGGAGAATTTTATTTACTTAATTGGGAATGAAGGTTGGCTGATGACATTCCTATAGACTGAGAATATTTTATGACAAAAACTAGTTCTCTGCACAGGATATGATTCTGACCAGCCTCATTTTCTGTAGGGGAGGTATTCAGGATATTATTTTTGTAGATAAACTATTTATATCTTTTGCTTATAGCAAATCTGAGGTCATCCATAACTCTTGAAAATCCCATTTCCTCACACTCAGATCTCAATTAATTTTAACATAACAATAAGCATAATGACTTTCAGAGAACTACTGTAAATTTTAGGTCATTTTTGATATTTAAAATTTGGGTGATGAGAGGCTTTGTATTTGCATTTCAGATTGCATTCTGTCATGGGTATTTTTTTTAAAGTTCACCTTATGACTAAAACTAACTTATTTTTCTCGTGAAGTATAAAGTCTCTTGAGCTTATTTGTATTTCACTGCAAACTGCAATTCACTCAGTTTGTGGAGCTCAAAAGGGGCCCTGTGAGGCCTCATCTTGGTGCAGCTGGCACTGATTTAAAGCTGTGATGTGATGATAATGATAATGTCTCAATTAAGTGTTGCTTTGAGATAGTGGGCTTGCTTGAACGTAAAGCTCTTAAGGTGCAAGTCCACTAAAGGTGGGCAAGGTGACTAAAATCCAGAAATGGTTCAGCTAACCATTCTTATAACGGAGTTTCTGAAATTATGCAGTTCCTGCAAAAGTTAGGAAAAAGAATAACACAAGTCTGTTATTGTACTGGAGAAAATAGTGAAGCTATCCTTCTTTCAGAATGTTTTAATGAAAGATGAATCTATAAAGACAATATCATACTTAGAGCAAGACTAAGATAGCTGGGATCTTAGGTAGACAGGGAAGGTCCTGGTTCATCTCTGGAGCCTGCATAACTGCCTGCCCATTTTGCATGTTTGTGTTTGACAACACTGAGCTCTTGAAGTGTGCCATGCGGAATAGGCAAGTAGATACCAAAACCTTTAATGATTTTGCCTGAGCCAGTGCAGAAAATGCATTTAAACCCAGATTATCCAAGATGCTCCTTGTGCCTTAAGAACAGAAATGCCCTTTCTTTACTTTTCAGCTACTGATACAAATGGTGTGCTGTGGGAAAAGTATGGGTTGTAATTTCAACACACAATCAGCATAGAGAAACTTGGTAAACAAAAGAACATTGCTGGTGGCAGTCAAGAGAGGAGGCAAGAGGAAAGCCTCATTAAGTCTGATTGTTATGGCACACAGTGATAATGGTCCTGTACATCAGATAACGATTTACTTAGTGTCTCCAGTACGTATTAGATAGATTATGTAAGTACATTATTTCTTATTGAAAGAAGAGCTATCATTAATGGCCGGTGAAATAGTTGAGTAAATCTTTATGCTGCAGAAAAGAAAAAAAAAGTTACCAACATTAAAATAATGCAACTTCATCCCAAAGTGAATCATAATTACTAATGTTGAACATATGACCTTCACAATACAAAACTTTCAGAGAACTGTATTTTATCTTTCTGTGGGCTTGCAACTACTGGTAATGTAAAATGATGGTAACGTTTAGTGACTTGAGTTTAATTCATGCTAATACAGAGCTTACAAGACTGAAATAATTTCTTAATAAAACTGTAGGGTTTGAGGTGGAAAGTAAAGAAGTAGGAGCAAGTCAATTATAATCATCCTCCAGTTGTATACCTGAGCTCATTTAGTTGAAGAAAGAAGTATGCAGGCTGCCGAGTCTAGCATGGTTGATCTTCTCTTCAGTCTGCTCTCTTTCAGGTCCCATGAATGTGACTTGGTGTCTGTACTCAGATCCCATGAATGTGACTTGGTGTCTGTACTGGCTGCGGTAGCTCTGCTCGGTGCCTGCCTGAGGAGGCAGGAGCTGGCATGAGCCCTCGGTGTCCTCTTCTGCCCACAGGGTGGGGTGGTAGTCGGGCATCTTGCTCTGCCTGTGTTTTCCACCTGCAGGCCCACTTCAAGTAGAAATATGAATCGAAATGTGGTCAGAAGGAGCAATCTGAGAGATGAGCTGACGTGGTATTGTCGGAAATACCTCGTGTCCCTGCCAAGGGGAGGTCAGGTTTGATCTGCCTTTTACCTGTAGCAGGCTGGGACTGCGTCCTCCCCAGCCTGCTGCACCGGCGGAAGGGCGAGGGGAAGGGAAGGTTACTGGCTTCGGCAACTTGATCCCATGTCCATTTATTTCCCTCTCTACATCGTCTTTCCGGAGCCCAAATGTGCAAGCTGTCACATTTGCGACTCTTCTCAACCTACTAAAGGCAATCCCCTCAGTCTTTTGAAACAGCAGCAAATTAAAGCTCTTTTTGAAGCCTGCAGACAAGCTAATATATATTTTATATGTTCTGTATACATACATGCACTCACATATCCTTCAAATTTGAAAGGAGCCCATTTGAATTAAAGAGAAATTAAAATCTATGCAGATCAAAAGAAAAAAATAAACTTTTGTTTCTGGTTTTAAAGGGGAATTTTTAAAGAAATATCAAATCTTTTAAGGTCTTTAAAGTATTTTCAAAATTGCTGGCAGCTTATCTGTGAAGTCCAGCTCTAAGAATTGGATAAAAAAATTCCCTTACTACTCATATTATCATTTCATCTCTTTGAAGATGCTGCAATTGTAATGAAACAATTGTTACAAATAACTCATCTACAACATGTTGTCAACATGTTTTTCCCTTTTCAGATTTGCTTGTGGATCACACAATCATTTAAATCTGTAAGTGCCGACAAACGTGTTTCTCAAACTACCATAAATTACATTGTATGGCTACGGTTATGATTATTCATTTATCAGCCATACCTCCACTAACCACGTTATGTGGTGATATGGATCACGCCACAGTGGAGCCATCTCATGTTGATGAGGGTATGCACACTGAAAATGATGCGCGCTGCACTTAGTTCTCAGTGTGAAGACGCTAGACAGGGATTTTCAAGGAAATTCCCCTTAATTAGCAGCCAACTGTCACTGCTGGTTGAACAGGCTTTAATTGACACTTCCACTGGCCAACTCTTTCTTCTGCTTAGTTTCTTGGTAAAATTTACTATTTTTATTAAGTTTATTAATAATAGCAGCATCTGCAAGTAACTCAGAAAACACTATTCCAGCATCTCCACACAAAGGACCGATCAGATTAACATTATCAGCCTAAAAAAAAAAGTTCCCTGAGCCGTGGGAGGAGAAAGTGTATACAACTAAGGAAGTATTGGAGAAAAAAAAGGTAAAAAGGTCTGTTAAAGGGTGAAAACAAAATTAGCACTAGTCTTGAATAAAAATGTTGAAGCGGATAATCTGCTTTTTTTTTTTAAGATGTGGTCTTGATGGAGAATGCACTGATAAATGGGTTTATCCATTCTCCAGAAGCGACCGCGGGGTAAATGAGCTCAGAATCCCGCTTTTTACATCTCCAACTTAAAAGCTACGTTTGCGAGCAAAGCACTCTCGGGAAGTCTTGCTTAATTTACTGCCAGTTAGCACACTTCTGATCACTGAGTCGGGTGCTGAGGAGCAAACACTTCAGCAAAGACCTGTCCTCCCCCTTCCCCAGGCTCAGTGCCGGCGGCAGGCTGCTGCCCACCATGCTTGGCTTCCAGCCTCTCCTCCCTCTCTAGATGGAGAGTATTGTTTCATGTAGCTGTGCTGTATGAGGTCTGGGTGTGCTGGTGCTTGAGTTCGGATTGCCTCCTCTGTGCTTGGACTTGTTCCTGCGTGGTGCGTATGGCTGTGAGGATGCGGGGCGTGCTTCTATGGGCCGGGTCGCTGCATCACATTGCTGCATTAAACTGCTCTGTTTCTTCTCTCTGGGTGTAGTCCTGGCAGAAAAGGCTCCTGGTTCCTAGGCAGAATCACAGCAATAATACCAGCAAACTCCAAAGCCACGTGCATTAATCCCAAATACTAATACATTTGCCCAGCCGCCTGTGCGCACTAGCCAAAGGCAATAATTGACAAAAAAAAAGTGGTTTGTGGTTTGTGTTTTATTTTCACTCATGTCACAGTTGCCGAACTGCTGTGCCCTGTACTGTCATATTCTTCCAGTTAAGTAGCGAGCTCTGATCCTTGCTCTGCCTCCTGGCTTCAGTAGGTTTTTTGGGGGGCGGGGGGGGAAATACAACATTCTGCTTCTGAAAATATTTCTCTGAACCCACACTCTTTGGGCAATGAAATAGAAACTCTTCTGCAAGATATTCACTGCTGAGGGGAAACTTGTATGTTGGCAGAGTTGCAGAAATGAGTGCCTGCTTTTGCTATAGCTCTTTCTATAGATAAAGGGGTTCAGCTATGTATATATTATGTATGAAAGAACAAACAGATCAGAGAAAGTGTTCATACTTTTGATCTCAAATGGAATTCAAATAATTTGAGGATTGCAAACAAACCCCCAGCTGCGAATTTTTAACCAAACCTGAGCTTCCACTTATTGTCAAGTTTTGGGGTTTTTTTGTTGCAAGAAAGGCTGCTCAGTCTTCTTATCATAGCAAATTCCTAATTTTAATCCAGATTGTAGTCTGTAGCAATGTGTTATTATGGTAGGAATCAGGTCCTCTGTGTGTATGGCAAGGACGGGAAGTTTATTTTTTCTGCTTTAGGGTGCTTCAGGCATTTAATTTTGTTGTGATTCAAAAGACAGATGTTCAGAGTTCAAGTTCGCTATATAGTCAATGGAAAGAAATGGTTGTCTCTGGGAGGAGGAAGGGGTGAAACAACCTGTTGTGATTCAGCACACTTCAGCGTGGACTCATCCAGGTCATGCATGAAAGTTCCTGTAATTCTGCCGCAGAGCACGGCGGCCAAATTGCTCGGGGGTGCCAGGCAGCCCAATGTGGTCTTCTAGGCAGAGCCTACAGCCCCCTGCGGTTGATCCATATCCTGCTTTGGCAGTTTAAATTGGGCTTGAGACATTGTCATATATCCTTTCAAAGGATTAAATGCTGTTTGAAATAAAGATGAGCTTCCTCATGAATTGGTGACATCTACGTTTCAAGTATATTGAGAAACAAATTGAACATGTTGTAAGTAATGAAAAATAGAAAGGGAATGTAAGCATTTCCTAACTGCTAGTGGCAGAGTCCAGGCCTGACACTAAAACTCGGTCTTTGCTATCGGACTAATACCTACTGAATATGTGAGGAGATATGGAAGACCCTCCCATGCTAAAAAAGCAGCCCACGAGAAAGAATCAGATTTTTTTTTTCCCTGTTATAAACAGCAGAAAAGAAACATTGCTGTTATGGAAAATCCGTAACAGGGCCGTAAAATAAAACATACTGCAAAGGGATATTGTAAGCTTCTGAGGATCCAGAAGAAAAAAAATCATTTACAGCCATCTCAGACTGAGGGGATGAAAGAAAAGACTGAAAAGACGGGATTCTTTGCAGTCAGCCTAGCATAAAGCTGAGAAACTTAGCAAACTGGATGTTATGGAACAAATTTTAAATTTTTTTCAGGATAGTATAAGAACCATCTTAACATTCCAGTGGTTGGAATTGTTCTTCCACTTGTAAGGGATTTCCCTGCTCCTACTTAAAACTGAAACTGAGAAACATGCCATAGAGCTTGTATCTTCTCTAAACTTGAGTAGTGTTTTTTCTTTTTAATTATGTGGCATAATAATAGCATCTGAAATTTTAATTAAAGCTTGCAGTTAACATCAAAAAGATCAATACTCTTCTGTAGGAAATGTGTCCTTTTCATACTCTTTCAGTACAGCATCATGTCCTATGGAGGAGTTGGATCTGTATCTAGGTGTTCTCAATTTTCTTTTCTATATCTTATGCTAAAAGATGCTAATCAGTAGATCTTTGCATGTGCTTGGATCAAAAAATGTTCATCAACCTTTTAAAATCCAGTTTGCATGCTATACACTGAATTTCTGGGTTCAATGGAAAGGGTTTCAATGCCATTTATGTGCAAACAAAACTTCATTATCCAATGTAAATGGGTAGTTGAGCTACTGTGAGCACAGGATCAATGCCGGTAATATGGATGCTGAGGATCACTTTGGCAGCGGCTGGGGGGCTCTGTGCTGTCTGGAGTCCAGCAGGAGGAAGCATTGAGCTGACTCGTTTTGACATGGCTGAGGTGAAATTAGTGCTAATACGCAAAGATTTGCATTGGCTTCTGCAGAACAGGAGCTAATTACTCACGTGTCTGCACTGCAGACATTGCTGTGGTGTCTCCGATGCCTCCACACCGCCCTTACCCGTGTTGGTGTTAATAAGAGGCTTATTTGCGTGCGCTGGGACTGTCCTGGTTCAGCACACTTAGGCCGTCATGATTAGGCTGGTAAATCTCTTCAGTCTCCAGCGTACTGCAGAGTGGAGTGCAGAAATGGGGAGGGAGTGCAGGGGCAGCAGGACTCACGGGCTCGGGATATCCAGTAGAGAACAGACGTCATGAGAAATACAGGACAACTTCCAGGCGGCGGATCAGTTCGTTTAACACCAACACCCCTCTGAACTGGATGTCTCTCAGCACAGCGCATGGGTGTTGCGAAAGGCAAAGTTAAATAGAAAGCACTATTGTTGCCCAAATGATGGAAGTGTTCTTTGCTCACCTCTCCTACAACTGGGGGTTGTACTAGACATGCGAGTACCGAGAACCCTTTTGACTAGTATTTGGTGCTCACAAAAATGAAAGTGGAAGAGAAAGAAAGCCACAGCTTAACTCAAAATTAACTATAATTTGGCGCAAGATTCATGTCTGCGGAATCAAGTTGTCCCCTACCAAAGCCATACTGAGAGAGAGAGAGAGAGGTGTGTGTGCTCTCACTCGAATGTTTTTGTTCAACAATGTACTGAGTAAGAAACTCTTAAAATAACACCAATACTATTGAAAGCTTTTTCCAGATGTCACAAGACAATTTTTTAATACAGATTTTGATTAACTTGTACACAGTCCTATACCTCCAAAGTATAGGTGTTCTGCAATACCACACTGCTGTTCTCAGTTCTTTTTGCTTCTATGCAATAATGTAAACATATATCAAAAATATATTGAGAATGCAGCCCTCCCTGCTACACATTCCCCAGAATCTTACAACTGAGCAGTCTGCTCAGAGTGCCTTTGAAGTGGATACAGTATTAGAAGATGGTTTAATTAAAAAATAAAAAGTATTTCTGGGATAATGCTAACTCGGAATGAAGAACACACATGGCTGAAAAAAGTAGTAAAACTGAAAACAAAGTCTAACAAAAATGCATTCAGGTGAGAGTCACAGACAGTAGTACTTGTCTCCACATCAAAGCGATCTACACATCCTCTGTTCCCGTAGCTGACTGAAATTCTGACGAAGCCTTGATAGAAAGAGTTGACAAGTTTGAGAAATGGTCTGGGAAGAAACAGGGAGATCAGAAGTAGTCCTCTGAACTCAGGGGAGGCCTGACTGAAGTTAAAGTCCTCAATATTATCGCAGCTGGCTAATAACAGCAAAAGGTGAGAGCAATACAGTAATTACTCAAACTTAGAATTGCTTTTTCCTGTTGGAAAATAACACCAGCTTTAAGTAAGTCATGAATAAAACATACTGACCCGAATCTATTACCTTAAGCATCTCCAGATAGGTTTCTAAGAACTAGGGACATAATGTATATTTACTTGCTTGATGAAAACTTACTCATCACTGATAAATCCTCCTCCTAATTAGGATGCCTGAGATATTTCGATGCTTGATATATTTCCTTTTGCATACACTTAAATCTTGAACTCGGTTACACCAATATAAACGCACAATGAAATGGATTACTTCAACTGCTTATTCTAATCTATAGCAATGTAGGAAACCAAACCATACAGTCACACTTTATTTTTTTTTCTTAATTAAGTAAAATAATAAAAAGAAACATCTATAGAAAACTTTCTGAAAGTTTTAAATTATCAGTTCTTTTCTGCCAATAATCTTAATCAAATTTCCTTTCCAGTATAACAGTGAAGTGAATTTGGCTTTTGTATTGATTCTATAGCTATCTGTTCAGATTTTTGATTACTGAAATTCTACCTAATGTCTTTTCAGCAGTTTTCGCAAATTAACATAATCTGAGTTTGACTTGCAGCAGTTATAAAATCTGCTTGCTACACATTCATTCTTAATTTCGTGAATGAAGTGTAGTTACTTGCCCTGCATTCAAGTACTCTCTGTGTGTGTGTGCACAGAGTATATATAAAATTAAGATGGTGTTAGGTTGAATTAATGCAAATATTAGAATCAAGACTACGATTTGGTTGAACGTTGCACGTGAATTAACGTGATAGATCTGTTCCTAATCTGTATTTAGGTAAACAGTTTCAAGTGTCTCCTTTCTGTGAGTATTAATAAGTGGTTCATTCTGCCACTGTATATCTCACTGAAAAATAGGAAAGTTAAATCTTGTTGGTAATGTTAAAGACGCTAAACTGTTGTTAGAGCTGGCTTTAAAATCATGTTTATGTTCTTATTAGTCCCCGTTTATTCTATTTCCTTTTAAGATTGTTCAACGGATTTCTTTTGATGCTGCTAGTGTTATTTTGTGACAAAGAACCTCTCCACTAATGCATGAGGTGACGGTGACTAAACTGCCTTTCAGCCCTACCCAGTCAGTATGACCATGCTGCGAAATTTCGCTGCACGGTGTCTCTATGGTAGTGGTGATAGTCGGTGGTCATAGATGGTCCCCAAAATGCCTGCCTGAAATATGCATGCAATGTATACAGGAACTGCAATGTTCCCGACAAATACAAGTATCTATATGTGGAAAAAGATAATTGTAAATATGCCTTATTGGTGTAGTTTCTTGTCGATATCTAGCACATTCAAATCCATGCACTTTGTTCATTATAATTCACCCATACTAATATTAGAATAACACATTAATGGAAAGTTGCAAATATGTTGTATAGAACTTTAAGACAAAGTGTTAATCTTGATGGGATTAAGAAAAAGCATTAAAATTAATGAAATGATTGCATATCAATCTGCATATGCAAATCAGGATAAATTGTATGCCCAACAATAGTATAAGCAAAAGATTATGATAATAAATTGCGTTATCTGAATTAATGACTGGCTAACCCCACTTGATAAGGTCACAGTAAGTCCCAGTGCACTTATTACTAAAATTTATCATTCAAGCATGTGTATGCATTTAATTATTACTGCCTATTTTAACAAGCAGATAAACTGTGAGAGTAGTGGAAAGTTTTCCTGTCCAGCACAAGTCTGTAAAAGAAAACTTTTCTTTGTTCAGAACACTTCAGATCTCAAGAATGGAAGATATGTAGAAAGGTAAATAGATACCTGTCCTTATAATTTGACTTAAGGATTAAGAAATGAGTCAGTTACCCCTAGCTTCTTACTGCTTTATAGGGTTAAAGATTTATGGCTTCCATGGGACATGTCAGAGTCAGAGCTAGAATAGCCAGGATAAAAGAAGTCATTAAGTTTGCTTTATCCTTATATCTCTATTGTTGATTTCACAGCAGCCCAGTCTAGAGACAGGTTTTCTCAAGGCAAAGATAGTTTCTAGCTATGTGCTTATGCAGTACCTAGAACAGTAAATAATAAATTTCAGCATGGCCTTTGAGAAATATTGCATTATAACTAATATTTATATTTAGTGTTTTTTATCTAGAGATCTCAGAAGGTATAAGAAGACATTATTATTCTGAGACTGCTTTCTGGAAAGGGTGTCAAAATCTTGTTTGAGGTGGACAGTAGAAGATTTCTGTTTTCTTTCCCTCATGAAATGTAATTTCATGTTCTCTCTCATTTGTGTGAATTGCAAATACCCGTGTCTGTAGACATTCACGCAGCTGGTAAGCAGCTAATTTCTCATATGGACACTTCAGCAGTATTTACTGATGGCAATTCAGCTAGGAGTACAAATATGTATATGACACCATGTTCCTAAAAGCCTGTAGACGGATTCACTAGCAGGTGAGGGAGACAGTCAGAACTGAAGATCAGTTGCTATCCAACTGGAACCAAAAGAGCATAAAAATGTCTGTGGGGAAAAAATGTTAGTGGAATATCTCAGCTGGAAGCTTGTCTGGGCTTGTGAAGCAGTCGTGTTCCCTTTAGTAGCTACTGACTAGACACAGGCCAGTGCTACCATTTCTCTAAGCCTTTCAGGTAGAAGCAAATACAGAGGAAAGGTCATCCACTACCTAGAGAGATGTAAAAGGGAACTGGGAAAACTTGGCACACCATTTTAGATATGTTAGGTATTCCCATCGCTTCAGAAGGACTGCTATGAATCAACAGCCGCTGCCCTTACTCAGAGCTCTGGGGAGCGATGCCTGTGCTGGCCACAAGCTGAATCGACAGGATCCCTGTTACATCCAGAGGAACAGATAATTTGAGGCAACTTTAGCAAGGCAGAAAGATTGGGAGGCTTTAGTACATCATTTCTGCAGAAGCACAATAGTCACCCAGCAACGTGATGCCTTGATTCAGAACTATCAAATTAACTTCAGTGAAAACACACTCTAATGAATTAATCATAGGAATACACATCTTACTCCCAGAACAAAACGTGGATGATCCAATTAACCAATTTCTACTAAGGCCTACGATTACTTTATTAGGGCTTTAAAAAATGGTTTCTGCAAAGCAGTATTTACTCCCAGTTCGCTACAGTTATCAGACAGTGCTGTCTAAGACCTGCTGTGGAGGCCTCTGCTGTCCCTCATCTCATTAAGTGTGACATAAACACCTTTGATGAAATGGTGAAGTGCAGCAAATGGAGTAAACTCTTTTTCTACACAGCAATGCCCTGCCACATGCTTGCAATCTGATTTGCTGGCCTTTATTGACAGACGATAACACGTTTTGTACGCGTGCCAGCCAAAGGTAGCCATTTAGAGCTTCTAAATAATTAAGTATTGATTAATCAACCTAGAAGTATATAGAACTTTTTTTTTTTTTTCCAAGCTCTTGTCCATTCTTAAAGGTCGTCTTATTTCTGCCAGAGGAAGCAGGGGAAGCTCAGACCTTCTGTAACTGTCAGGGGCTTAAAAAATTACAGGTCTGCGCCAGTGTCCCCAGAGAAAACAGCGCGGCTGACAGACTGCCATTGAACAAGCATATGTGTCTCTCTGCTTTGCCGCGCTTGTTGTCTGCAGTGTCAGCTGTCGGTGAAGAAAAGTGCCTGAATTTCGTAAGTCACAAAGCACTTAGTAAGGGGCTGAAACTCTGAATGTTTTAAGGGTTGGCCGACTTGACTCTAAGGACGGAAACTTGTGGTGGCTTATCTGACTTGCATCTCTCTTGGCACAATTGGATTCAAAAATTCTTCACTTCACAGGTTTGGGGTAGAGTTGTTCAGGAAACAAGTCATCCTGCCTGAAAGCTTTTTGATATCTTTTTTTTTTCTTCTAATGTCTCAAATGTGTGGCACATGCATGTGAAAAATAAAACCTACAGGATATAATAGTACATCACTCCAGTGAAGATGACGATGATCGTTAAATTATTATTGATGTGTAATCTCAGTGAGCTACTTGATTCTCCCCAGCTGGGGAGGATTTTAATAATGTTGAGCTAGTTCATTTCTCTACCTTGAAAACTGCAATCACTCTATAGACAGTAAATAATTTAAATGTATTTGTTGGTGAGATTCCTCATGTATCACCAATTACTGAAACTACACTTACAGCAGGTGGGTGAGTTTTAACAATATTAGAAAGGAATTCTTTTAGTGTGAAAAATGCATCTTGATATTTCCATATAGTGTGGAAAAACTGAGAGTTCATTTGCCAGGAAACAGTTGAGACATCATGGTTGGAAAGTAGGAACTCCATGGACCTGGAAATGAGTAAGGGTTTTATATATCAAGAGCAGGCAGGAAGCAGATGTGCTGGGGGTGCCAGATGTGGCTCATCATAAAAAAAAAGCTGGGCAGTGGGTAATTTCTGTTAAGAGGAAGGTTTGGTAGGATGCTTTTTTCTTCCCTATTTCTCACGTAAGAGAAGTTAAGATTAATAAGTTTGCAGGACTGAACACCATTTAGAGAACTCTTGTCATATCTAGTATTACAGATTAATTTCCTAGTTCATTGGACTTTTCTGTCACATAAGCGTTGAGTTACTATCAGTGAATGCAGGTAGGAGTTTCCATAAGGTATCTGCAAGAATTTAGAAGCGCTAATATAGCTTGAATCGAAATGATGATAAAAGCATTGAAAGATGCCTCCTTATTTCTGCGTGTGGTGAATCTGCCCGTTAGTCACGCTGAAGATATTTGGAGCATGTGTCCTGACTACAGCATAGTCCATGTGCTTGCTGCTGTAAGGAATACCCAAAAGCATGCTTCTGTTCGGGCAGTTACTGGTACCTGTTTACTGGTGTTAAAACAAAGGCAACTTCTTACCCCTATGGCATTGTGACACACTCCCAAGGACTCTGTGTCATTAAATTGGTGGCTGGTTTATGGTTGCAAGATGCCTGTGTAATTTCAGCAAGATGGGAAAAAAACCACACCTACATTTATGTTTGCATTAAAATACAGTTTAACTTGCGAGCTAGTAAACTGAATGTAAATGGCTTGTGAGTGGCAGCAGTTCCAAGTGCCATGTGGCATGGCAGCCCTCCTTCCCCCGCCGGCAAAAACAAACAACATTTCGGTTCTGCTGGTATGTGGCAAGCCCCTCAGGAAAGTGAAACCCGAGCGTGTCTGTGCTGCTGGCAATAACCAGGCAATTTTTTGTTGACGGAGTTTGTAGCTAACACTTGTGTAAGGCAAAAAGCAAAGCAATTTTTCTGCGATACTGTGCAGTGTCTTTTGTTAGCCACAAATGCCAACTGAAAGGGTCTTTCTCTCAAAACCACAGGTCATCCTGTCTTGAGTTTAAAAGAATAATGGAAAATATGCCAGGGTATAAAGCAGCTCTGATAGTGAAATGGTTCAGTTTGCCTACCTAGCTGTCTGTCACTTACGGGCAAGCAATTGTTGCAGTATAAAGGCCAGATCATGATTTTGAATTTTCCTAACACCTTTGGTAGTCGAGGAGAAGGAAAGGAAGATTCTCTGTTATGGACCTCGAACAAATGTAGGATTCTCTGTTACGCTATGTATTGTCTGTTCTAGTTCAGTCTATTCGATGCTGAGATTGGCTAAAAAGTTGTCCAAGTTGTCTGAATGCAAGACGGGTAGCAGATTTCAGAATATCAGAATAAGACTTGATAATCAGGCTTCTAGTCTGCTTCCTATGGTACAAGTTACTACTGGGGAGATTCCAACCGGACACAAGAGGAAAATTGTTCACAATGAGAACAATCAGCCATTGGAGTAATCTTCCCAGCGAAGTGGTGGATTCTCCAATATTGGACACTCAAGATTCGGCTGGACAGGGTGCTGGGCCATCTTGTCTAGACCGTGCTTTTGCCAAGAAAGGTTGGACCAGGTGATCCTTGAGGTCCCTTCCAGCCTGGTATTTTATGAAATTTAATGATAAACATGCAACCACCTGACAGTCTAAATTCAGCCTTGTTGCATGCTGGCTACTTAGTCAAAAATCATACATACTCAAAAGTCACAAGCCAAATCTTTTTTAAAAAAGAGATCATTAATTCCAGTAATAAGCTACATGAAGTATTGTGAAGGGTGAGGAAGAAATTGAATGGCAAAGTTCTTCAAATAAGCTAAGATGTTAACGACGGTAACATCTGACAAGGAAATTGGCAGTGTGTTAGAAATAAATTGAGATTTGCTCTTAAGTGGGTGAAATAGCAAGTATATCAAAGGCTGCTTTTTTCCCAGGAGTTTTGTCATTCTTAAAGGACAGTATCGTCTCATTTTGCTTTAAGAGGGTCATGTGTGTTGGAATTATGATTGATTATGTAGGAAGTTAGGAAGGCTAGTGTCTGAAAATTTTGGGTTTTCCCTTAAATTATAAACTGTTATAAGATTTTTATCTTAACAAATGTTCCTCACTTAGAGCATCACAGTAACAAGAAAAAAAAAAAACCCATACCCTAAATCTTTAAAATTCATACTCTTTATAGGGTGAATGACTGAATGGCCTGGAGCCTGTAACTAAAGATGATGTCTATCTTTTGTCCAGTCGGTTTGTTCTCCATGGTGCCGGTAAACCTTACCCAGTTATGATCGTAAATCAAGTTCTCCACATAAATCTGAACTCTTTCATAGTATCTATAGCACAGATGCTTCACTACTCTGAACTGAGTTTTCTCTTCATCGTTTGAGGCTCTGTTTTTGTTTGCCTCTCCTGCCGACAGCCCTAGTTTTCATTGATATTAACTCAACTTCTGATTTTTTTTTTCCCCTCTTAGTTCATTTTATTTGTGTTCCTAATCACTCTCACTTGGTTCCCTGCCAACAACTGAAGTTGTTTGGTGACATTCAAGTTGAAGTTTGCTTGGAAAACAAGGCATTAGAGCAATTATAACCTTATAACTTTGCATGAAGAGTTTGATGCTACTTAAACCAAGCTGTATTTAAGCAAAACTGTCTCCTGTTCCATTGTATGATAAAGATCACATTATTTTCTGTGGCTGTCATAACTTCTGGACCCTTTACTCACCATTTGAGGGTAGCTGAGAAACAAGATGCTCAGAGTGAACTTGCTGTCATCGAACTCTTTGTTTTCTGGTACCATAAAGGGAGCTTCTGGGACCTAGGACAACTAACAATTTCTGTCTACACATCTAAAAACCGGCAAAGGTGCTTGATAAACAGGAAGAATTTTAGAGCCACATTCCTTTCTTTATAATGTGAGTGGAAAGCGAGTAGGAGAAAGTAACCCTGCTTAAGATCTCAAACTGATCTGAATTTAGACCAGTGCAAGGATAGCAGAATTGTCTTCTTTGTGCTGAGGTACATTTTTGTTTTTAATTTCTTATATTTGACTTGTATCATTTTTATTTCTTGATGTTAAGGAACTTTACGGGAGATGGTAACTGAGGAAGACTATCAATGAACAAGAATGAGGAGGGAAAAGAAGCATCAAGCTTCAGATAAAGACTGTAGAATGTGTATAAACAAATCGAAACCCTCTTCTTTTGTCATGAGTTTTTCCTCCATCCTAAGTTTGGGAAAAAAGTCTTAGTCTTTGGGGACTATTCATTACAGCTTATATTCTTAATTTGCAGTGACTAAAACTTGGAACAGTCAATTTTCTGTGCCGGGTGAGAAACCCTTCAAAATCAAGAAAATCAACAATAGTAAGACTTTAAGAAAACTCAAAAACTCAATATATCCATGAGCCATTCACTAAATACTAGGAAGCTGCATTTTGGACCACTAGTGAGAAGCAGAGACCAGTTCCTGAAGAGTACTTACTGGGAAACTTTTTCCTTCTTTATTCTACCATGAAGAAAAAAATACTGGCTTGTATGATGAAAAGAAGAGTTATATGAATCTGCATAACCTCTTTTTCCAACACTATTCTAAGGTGATTGTCTGGAAAGTTGTCATGAGTACATGTCTAGGTTTGAATTTTCACGAGCAGTCTACGCAACTGATCTTGAGCTCAGTGAAAGGGTTTTCATTAATAAGAATGCAGACATGGTGAGCGTGGCCACCGTGGGATAAACGCTGAGGCATTAATATTTTCCTTGGTGATCTCAGATACTTGATAGAACAGGAAATGTACCACTTTAAATAGACCAAAAAAAAAAGAAATACTCACAACCTTGTCTGACAGCTCTTTATAGCATTCTTTACCACAGCATGATGTATTTGTGCTAAACTAAGGAATATGCAATTTTATTTGGTTATAAAAGTGAAATATGCAGCTTTGATCTGTTACCTGGATATAGATTTCCTTATAATATATTAAAATACTTCATACTCTTTCTTTTTTAAAGTATTTCAGATACAAAACCCAATAATGGCATTATAACCATTGCATAAAGAAAATTAATTCAAGATTAATAGAGAAATCCAAAGGAAAACTGAGTAACACAGATGTATAAAAAATAATTGTGTATTGATTTTTTTAACCTCTGATTTAAATACACCATCTTGCCACCATAAAGCTTCAGCAGAACTATGTGTGTGTTTGGTTATTTATAAGAAATAAATAATTTTACAAAAAATGTTGAGGATGTAGATAGGATTATGAAAATAAATTAAAAAAAAAATCAGCTTAGGATTTTATCTTAAGACTGAGATTTTTATAAAGTTAACATACAGGGGATGGTGGGGGAGGGACACCTAACAAATAGCTATTAGTCTACTACTCTCTTCTAAAGTTTTGGAGAGAAGCAAAAACATCTTCAGACTGTTCTTAGTGGCACTTCCAACTTATTCAGAATGAGGTTGTGTTGAAATTCTCGCTGTGCCACTAGATAAGGGCTATTTGAGAGCTACCTGGCTTTTCATGTATCTTCCACAATGGTTTCAATAGTTAAAACTTGGTAAGCAAAGCTGTTACAGATGATACATGCAGAATACGAAGAGACTTGCTCTCATCTCGGCATTGGTTCAGCCAGGCTAAAAGGATGAAAAATGTTGGAAGTTGGCGGTTGTGCATGTAATAAAGATGATTTCCAAATAAGAAATTGCAACTTTGAAAAGAAAAGTACCTAGGGAGTTAGGTATGTCTCTCAAAATCAGACACAGTCTGCATCTTTCTTACCCTGATTTTTTTTCCCCACATAGAAGCAGACTCTACAATAGCAAAGAAAATGTATTTCTGTGACAGTCTTAAAAGATTATAATGTACTGGTAAAGAGATTATACATTTAGAAGTTTTTTGCTGTTACAAACAGGCTTGAGTCATAGAGATGACTCGAATCAATACTGAGGACTGAGTCTCTGCTCTAATGCTAATTTTGTATCAGTGTGATAATATTGATTTCTGAAGAAGTTGGAAGGCTATGTCATTGCAGCGGTGGAGAATTAGGTGTAATCTTTTAACTTGGGTTCTGTATTTTATTTTTCCAAATCTGGAGTGTAAAAGTTGGTCTTGAATGGATACTCTTGTGCCTGCTTAAAGTCTGACGCTTTCTGTACTATGTACAGTGAAAAAGAGACGTCATCCCCGAAAGATCAGTGGATCTGCTCCCCAAAGTGGCCAGACAATGTATTGTCCTTCTCAGTGAGCATGGATCAATCAAGTAGCCCTTTCTCCTTGAAAAGCAGTTCCTTTGGTGTCCCTCGTCACTCCCCTGTGTGATGATGCCACGGCTGCCTCTCTCTTAGGCAGAAGTCCACTCGAATTTCCGTATGTCTCTTGAGTAGATCTACAGAGATGATCCAATGTATTTTTTTAAACGCAAGTGTCGCTTACATTTAAGCATAAGCTAGTGGGTTGACGGTCCATTTCTTGTATTATACCTTTTTTATCAACACCTTTTATAATTTTAAAATGCCTGTAAAATTCCTGTGACTTCAGTTTTATAAAAATATTTTCATCATGCAACCTGGGAGCTAGCATTTTATTTGATATTTTGAAAACGTTTATACAGAACCAATATGGTTGCCCTTGCTAGTCAACTGAGGCAAAGCTGTAGCTAAAGAATACTTATACAGTTCTTTTCTTCTGCGTGTGGGTGGAGGGGAAATTCTGGTAACACATCTAACCAGTTGCACAGAATCAGCTTAATTTTCTTCAGCTGTATTTTTCTTCTGCTTAGTCTTCACTTCTCCAATATCCCAGCAGGTATTTCATATTTACAGTCCAACCAAACAACTGGGTTTATTCGAATCTTTCTACATAGCAGACATAAAATGAAATTATTTTCATCCTTCAGCAGTTCCGGTCTTTCAATAGTGTCATAGCAATAGAAATGGGGCACTTGCACTTTACTATTCAGTAAAGGCTAACTAAGTGTGTTTGAAGTGCTCTAAGGTTGAGTGACCTTCAATGACTTATGCGTATAGATTATCAAACATCATAGCCGAACTAACAGACCATGAACAGTGTCCGATTCCTTTCAGGCTAAATAGTGCAGATAATCATAATTATTCTGGGTGCCAGGGTCAAAAGAACTGCTCATCACTTTTCTGGCTTACTGAAGAATCTTTTAAAGTGCTGAATGATACATCATCCCTGTCAGTGTGTTATAAAGGAATTAAGTGAAGCAAGTTCTAGAAGAGATTTTTGACAGCACATATCTGATATGTCTCTGTCCTTTCATTCATATCTCCTCCATTTTTTTAATGCAGATTACAAGTCTGTCACTCAGATGCTTTATTTTGTAGTGAGCTAGTTTTCATCTCTAGTGGAATTTTCTCCATTAATCTAAATGGACAGTTTAAGAAGTGGTTAATTAATGCATGAGGTCTGTTCACTGTAGGTGAACAACATTGCCTCATTTTCCAATTTACGGAAAAAATGGGTACAACATGTTAATTATATTTTTACATCAGATTCTAGTTTCTAAAAGTATTACTAAGCAGCTTGTGTCAGGAGAGTTCCTTACCTATAGCCTGCTTTGCATGCAATTTCATACTAGCTTACAGTAGCAAGGAGGAATTGATATAATTTGCGATAACACATTGGGCAGACATTTTCTGGTGGATCAGAATTAATTGGAGAACACCAGAAGAATAATACCTTCTGAGCTCTTATTTATTGTCTCTAAAGTCTCATTAGTATGTAACCAAGATGATTCAAAAGAATGTATATGTAGTTTTATATACATATGTATATATAGCTATATATACACACAAGACTGTCAGACCCCATGTAAGTATATGAAGGAATTGACATTTTTAAGACCTTCCTAAGTTTAATATAGAAAGTTTAGAATGGAGTCCTTAATTAAATGTACTACAGCAATGGTTTGGAAGAAGAGGGATGGTTATAAAACAGAAGAAAGAAGGATGAAGTCTAGAGCAGCAGTAAAATGTTACACTCCTGCCAAATGAAAATTTGAAAGCATAGGTGAAATCACAAACTGACTGGCCAATTTTTTTCGTGTGTATTCTCTGCCTCCTCAGTTGTGGCATGAGTACAATGGAATCAAGGTATGCAAAACTGAGCGAAAATCTCCCTGGCAAACCGAAAAAAAACTTTTAAGTCAACATTTAGGTGAATGTATTTGTACTTAAATTTGTGGAACTAAGAGCATTAAGTTTGTAGGAACTAAAAGTATAAAAGTAATAATCATGAGTCTAAAGGCAGAGGTAGAGCAGAAGATAACAGCTATGTGTACAGAAGGAATCCTTGGGTATTTTGCTTGCACATCTGGATAATGCATGCTACAATCCTTGATAAACTGACTGCAAAAGATTATTGTTCTTCGGAATGAATAAAATATATCATGTTATGTTTACAGCTCTATTTTTAAGAAAATAACATGCCACCAATTTGTTCAGTGCAGTGCTCAAATGCTCTGATGGCATGAAGTGTATCCTGTATAAACTGTGAACTCTATTTGAAAATAAAGTTTATAATTAAAATTGGCATTTGTGGGCCTCCAGCTGGTGAATGCTGTTTTGCTGACATGTGACATCACTCCTGACACCCACAGTATGGTAACTCATTGTCAGACTTTCTGCCAGGTCCTCGCAATGCCAATGCCTCAGATGTTGCAATCTCCACAAAATGGTGCCCGATGGCAGGAGGCTTGCAAAGGCTTTATTTCACTGTTTATGCAGAAAAGGCTTTTCCTCACTCTGAGAATAATCTTCTTATTTTATTAAGCAATGATCTTGTCTTTCAGTTCTGGGCAAAGTTAACCCGTCTCCTGTAGCAACAGTGGTAGCTGCTTTTCTAGAAGGGCCTGCATGTCACCGCAGGGGAAAGTGATTAGGCACTGTAGCATAATGACGCTGCGTTAGAGTTGTCCATAGACAACACAGTATTAATGAGTGGGTCAGATTCTCTTGTATGGTCTGGCTTGCTGATGGCTCTACTTTGTCGTAAAGGGACCAGATTATTTTGGCCTAATGAGTGTCGGGTGCATGCAAGGAAACGCCGTAAGCAAGAGAGAATTTGGTTCTGCATGTGTGTTCTCCTGCTAGTAGACACGTGAAAAGCTTATTGCAGAAATGAGATGAGTCTAAAAATGAGACAAAGCTTCTCAAGCAATATGAGATTCCATTTTTGCTCTGTCTTAAATGGAAGAATAACATTTTTTAAATGCTGTTGGGGTTTTTTTTGCAGTTTCAGGTGACTTAATATTATGTTATAACCCCAGCTTTACTTTAGCAAGATTTCAGAACAAATTTTAAGGGTTCTATTTCAAACACTATTAATAACTCAGCATTAAGCTTATTTATTCAGCAGGTGACAGTGGTACAGCTCTTCCCTATTCCCTATTAAATTAGCATGACAAAGACAGTTCGTGCATCATAGTTCTTACAGTGTAAGTTGTTATTGATCAGCTCTGAACACAAAGGGTCGTCTTGCTCTTCACAAAATAGCTTTACACTAATCTTTTCTAGGTTATATCGACAAACATTAAGTAAAAATATGAAATGGCAAGCTTTGGAGATAATTATAATGTTGCTGTTTAAATAGTATGTCTGCACCCTTAGTGAACTTTTCTGGATATGGAGTTTTTCACCTTCATAAAGCTATTCTTGAAGCAGGTAATAACAAAATTACCCCCCACACACTGTAATATTATTAAGTGATAATATAAGTCTCACCAGAAAGGACAAAAAGAGTCACAGAAAAGACCACCTATTATTGCAAGTTCTACTAACCTCTTAATGCCTTCAGTGGTGCCCTGATACAAATGTGAAGAATGAGATAATTACATCAGCTTGAAGGCTCACAGTGTAAATAAATCTGGGTAATGATTAGCTGGGTTCCTAGAATTAGAAAGAACAATGACAAGAGCTGTTTTATAGGCTAATATTTTTTAAGTAACTTATTTATGTAAAGCAAGCGCACAAGAGAAATCAATTCTGGCACATTAACTGTTTCAAAATACTGTGTTTATGATGGTGGGGGGAAGGAGAATTAGTGAACTTTAATTTGAGGGATCAAATTTTTTAGCTGGAAAGCTATGAAACATCTCTACTCACTGAAGGCAGCACACATACCTGAAGATAGTCAGATCACTGGGTGCCCAGTGATCTAGTTAGGTGCCGTTTGCCACCTCCCTCAGCTTGCCACTCAACTCTGACAGCCTGCAAATGCACCAGGGGCTTAGCAATATATAATACTATCATTGCTGAAGCAACTAGAAGAGATAAGATGATGAAATGAAAAGCAATGTTATGCAAGCTTTTTCTTATTTACATCACATTGAGTCAGGTTAGAAATTCTTATGTAGATATGGGAGGGAAGGTGCAGAATTTGAGATTATGGGCAAGTGTCCTAAACACATTCCTGTTCAAGTGAAGGGCCAAGATTAAAGGGGGGAGGGAAAAAAAAAAAAAAATCACAAACTCCTGAGTCTTTCCCCTACATTTACAAATGGCTGCTTCGGTCCATGCTCTATACTGCAGAGTTAAACTGTGGGACTAAAGTGGAGGATGTCTAGTAGAATGAAGAAACCACCACCTGTGCAGAAGGCCTGAAGAGAGGGTAAGCTTGTCTTTAAGAACACTTCGTGTGTGTGTTTATTGCTGCCCCATCATGGCTCCTGGTGCTTTAAGGGTGTTGAGGAGATTCCTCGGGTCCTCTGGACAATCCTGCAGCCTGGTACTGACTAGGAAAGGTTTACTCCTTCAGCAAGCATTAGAAGCAATTGAGATTCACTGATTCAATATACAGGTTAACACTTACGCTTAGGCAAATTGAATCAGATCAGTGTGATGTCTTCCTTGCTCTTTGCTTCTGGTAGGCAGTACCTTTATCAAAATCGGTAGTGTTTTCTGAAGAAAAAAAACTTGCCTTAAAGATAAATTCTATTGAAATTCAGAAACTTCTGGGAAAATACTTCTTCTGGAGAAAGACACCATTTCTTCAAAACAAATATTTACGTTTTCCCCCTTTCCTCAGCCAGAGAAAAAGTCTGAAATTAATCATTCCTCTCCCCTCCCTCCTTCAAATCAAGCTGTATTACAGTCAGAATACATTTGAAAAGGTGAAGCATTTACCAGAACAAAGAAAAGCATGCATTTCTCTTAATTTAAAAAAAAAAAAAAAAGAAAATTGTTTTGCTACTACTTCTCTGGGACACTTAATGATATTGACATAAGCCTTCTATATTTGAAATGAAAATTAGTGACTGCATTAGAAATAAAATGGCTATATTCATTAGAATTTGCATGTGTCAAATAAAATGAAGCTTTCTCTCTGGACTGTTGTTTATTTTCCATAGCTATAACCAAAGAATAGCATAAGGCCCTCTATCTTTTGTTGATTTTTGGAAAGCTTACCCTGGTGACTATAATCATTAGTTACACTCCAATAAAAGGTACTTAAATTGTTTTTAAAAAGTTGCACTTTTTTGACTTCGATTAGGCTTACATAAGCTTGTACACATGGGGACTTTCAAAAGAAAAGTAAATTTGCTAACCTGACAATTTTTTACTCAAATTCACATAGCACTAATCAAAATGAGAGAAAAGTAAATTTGCTAACCTGGCAATTTTTTCCTCAAATTCACATAGCACTAATCAAAATGACATTGATTTGCTTAGATTAGCAGCTGACACCTGAAACTTCCTTACTTGAGCTACTTTTCTTGATGTAAAACTAGCAATTGGCTTTTCATAGCCAAGGATCTCTATCACAACAAGTACAAACTCCTTTCCACGCCAGCCAATCCTTCAACTGCTAGTCTGGCCAGCAGCAGTAATGTTTATTTTCCAGAACCTGATGCAGGATAGAGTAATGTCTGTTGGACATTAGAAGTCAGTCCTGTGTCCTTAATCTGTGCTGCACTTTTTTATTTCTGCTTCTTCCTCTGTATTCCCAGCGCTGTTTCATGCTTGAAAAGAATACAGCTGCAATAAAACTGGATTTCATCCTTTCCTGAAATACAGAGAAGCAGGGGACAGAAATCTAGAAATGTAAACCTTCCGATTGCAGAAAAGAAAATTCTGTGAAAGAGATTCCAGCCTGAAGACTCTATACTACTCTATGCTTTCATGTCACAGTAAAAGGCTAATTTTTAAATTATGTGTAGAGAACTTTTGCGACTAAAATAGCCACTTGCAGTCATACGCAGCAGAGAGTTGTCAGTAACAGAGGCTGAGGTAGAAGAAATGGAAGTGTAAAACAGGTCTAAACAAGCCTTTTTGTTCTCTTGCTAGCCAGATCAGAAAATATCCTGTAAATACATCTCTGAAGTATATATTCTATACCCAAGATGTGGAAATATTCCCTTTGGTTACTACACTGTAAACTGAGAGCACTGGAAAATGTGGGGAGAAGTCTTAGCAAGGTAGAAAGCTAATTTGCTGGCATTGCTTGGTTTGCATCAAGAGAAATGCCTTGGTAGTACAAAGCATAAATAATGCAGGTGAGAAACTGGCATCACTTGAGCTCAATGAGAACTCAAAGAGCTGGTAAAGTATTCTTGAAACTTATGAGCTTTCTATAAGCCCATAACCTTTCAAAACACTTGAACCTTTTGAATAACCTTTCAAAAAAAATTTGCTCTTGCACAAAAAAACAAAGGTGCTACAAGCTGATTCTTGTTTCAGCTAAAAGGGCTTTATCTTGTTCAGCTGCTGGCATGGCACAGCATTAGAAGCAATCTTCTCCTGGCATCTAATCAGCATATAATTTCAATTGTTTGTCTGCTCTTCTTCCGCTCGGCTTTGTGTGGCAGTGTTTTATGCTAGGAAGTTTGGGTTATCAGAGCAGCTTCTGCAGGACAAATCCATGGTAATTTCAGGGGTTTACATTGGGTAAGTTCAAAATCTGCCATGTGCCTTGTTTAATTAAATGAGAAACTTGTAGGAAACACATGGCTAGTGCCCCCAGAGGTGCCTTTTCAATTTCCCAATCAAAGCTGATGAAATTAGAATTGGCTATCAAATCCTTCTAGCAAACTTGCATCATTCTTTGCTAATTTCCTTCTAGTGGCCTCTTGAGAGATGCAGATAGTCTCAATGCTGCATATTAAACTTTAATTACTGATTTCTGTTATGAGGGCGAGATAACACTCGGACAGAGATAGCTGCATCATAGCTCACAAGCTCCTCGTGCTGAAAAACACCCATAAAGTAAATGAAAAATGAGTCAGCAACCTATCACCAATCTCTGTCAGTGCATGCTGCACCTTCAGCTCCTCAGTAGGATGACAGCTGGTCTTCTATTAACGGTAAATTGTAGATTTTTATTTATTTATAAGTGTCATTAATCTGGTAGCTTGAATGCAATTTGCTTTCCAAAAAAGAGCATACAGGGCTTAGCATCATCCACGAGACACAATGGGTAGTTTAGGAAAAGCATCACAACAGCAGTGCTGTTACATGGGGTTTGAACCATTTTACTTATTATATCGCATAAAGGAGGAATTCCTAAATCAACATTGCTTGACTTATTTACTTAAGGAAAAATCCCATGATTTCAGGCAAACTGCTTATACCACTGTATGCCTGACTTGGAACCACTCCCGATTCTGTGCAAAATTATCACACAGGACTTTAGGATTTTGCTAACCTTGCTAAATTAAGTGAGAGTAGAGATTTTACTTGAAATGACCATATATCTGCCAGGCTGGAGCAGGTATAGGTGGACTTAGAGAAATGAGGCAGCATGTCCTAACCAGCAGATGAATGGAGGGGGGAAATGGCAACACTTATGCTAGAGTTTTGGGAAGTTTCTACTAGAATTCTGTAAGTGTTCTAACAGGGCGCAGACAAGAGATTTGCACTTCTATAGAATTAGGGTGGTACAATATTTTCTTTTTAGAATACCTTCCTTTTGCTGTTCCTGTTATCCATCTCCTCTGAATTTGTTTAACTGTGCTACTGCCTACTCCGTTGTTCTCCTGCCTTTCTACTAGAGCTGCCTGGACTGTCAGCGTGTTGTGTTTGAATACAGCACATTTCGGCACTTGAAAAGTGCTCTGGGATAATGAAGCCTTACAGTTCTCAGCATGGCGATTTTTCCATATACCCAATTAGCATAATTTTTCTTCTCTTTGTGCTACTATGTCACTTTTTCTGCTTATCTGAATAAATGGGTCTTCAGAGGAAAATCCTGTCCGTACAGGGAAGCTCTGACAGCCTGGCGCTTACTTTGTATTGCGGGGAAATGGAAGGGAACTAACTTCAGATTGCTAGGCTGCTTTGGGCTGGGAAAGGTCCTACTGGGCTGTAGAAACCATCCGGTATGTTCAAGACAGGTATTGTGGCATATGCTCAGCTGCCGTGGAAAAACAGAAAGGAAGCTACAGGACCAGTGCTGTGCCAGTATTCTTTGTTTTAGGAGCCTTACTCATTTAGTTAGTTATTAGGGCCTGTGTGTCTACAGGAGTGTTAAAGCAAATGTATCGTTCTGGGAGTTGTCTGTTGGCTTAGATGTTTTTGAAGTCAATGTGTGAGACTGGCATAGCATTTCACTAGATTACAGTGCAGTGTATGTGGTAAGGAGTAACAAGAAATACAAATCTCGTACCTCTTACAAGCAGAGGCAAATAGCTGAGAGTATGATCATCTTTTGTAGTTATTATATTTAAAAAAATATTAGCCACTTCATTTTCATGGCCCAGTCCACAACAAACCAGCATCCTGCTGGCCATCTACTCTGAAGTCCTTTGTTCTAACATTCTACGTTGCCTTCTGTTTAATAGGAGTTAATACTGCAGGGGCTTTTGTGGTGGTATTTTTTCTGGGTATCTGGGTAAAGCTTGAGTTTATTTCTAAATTGCTGTTTATTTAGACTATTTCATAAATTGTTTCATATTTTTAACGTCTACATTTTTGGTGCTATGGGTACTGGTTAAACTTAGAAAAAACAGTTTAGAACTTTAATTAAAAGTAGATGTGGGTGCATAGTTTTAAAAATGACAAAATACTGCTAAAACAAATTTGTATTTGTATTTTATACATCAAACTAGTAGGTTTTCAATTTGCTAAATATGTTATATGTTTGCTTTTAATTGTATAACCCCACATATCACACTTGTCTTCATTAAAATTTATTAGTTCACTCACTGAAAGAAATTCTTCTAAGTATCCCCAGTAAATATTCACTGTTGTGGACTATGAAACTAATTATCTCCTTAAAGCTAATGCTTTCATCATTCATTATATACTAAGCAGGCAAAGTGAATTTCAATATATTTCCTGGTCTGCCTCTCAATTTTTTTTTTTTTCCTCATTTTTAAGCCAATTCAAGTTTACCCAATTAAAGCATACCAGAAAAGTAAGTCACCAAAATGTATGGAGTGTTGTATAATTGGGCTGGTTTTATTTATGTACCGGGAGGGAGGAAAGAAGCAATGCAAACCAGCACAATACTTGTGAAGTTGAACAGCAGCCTGTTCGTAACTGAATCATAACGCACTGTAGAAGTGGGAGCTTGGATCGTCCCCCTGTTTGGGGGACACTGTCAATCCAAATGCCAACCTGAGCTGCAGGCAGTGAGCGCGAAGCTGTTTCAGATCGCGCAGGCCCAGCCGTTGCCCGTCTCTTGTCTCCTTCTTCCTGCTACTGTGTAAAGATTCACAAAACTAAAACAAAGAACCTGACTAAGGTCTTAAGTTCAGGAACAGACTGAAGCACATGCCTGGCCTGATGTTTGCGTGTCCTACTGCAAGGCAGGTTCCAGTTTAATGCAAAAAATGTGCTAGCATGCTATTTCCTCCAGTTCTGCTGAATTTACTCTTTTTTTTACTACAGTCAATAGCCACCTGGTCAGATTGTTTTGGTATTTTTGCTCTGAGTTTAGATGAGTTTCAATCTACTTCAGAGTTTTTCCTTGTTCTACTCAACAGTGAATAATGTATGCATACTTGAAAAGCATTACCAATACTACAGGTTGCTTTTAAAGCAAACAATTTTTTCAAGCATTTTTAATGGGTTTGTAATACCTAGAGGTCATGTTACGTTTATGCTAAATGAGAAGGGTGAAGACACAATAGCATTACATTAAGTATATTTCATAAGTATATTAATATTATACTTGTTTCATGTATTCTGAGACTTCTGTTTTTTAATTAAATGAATTCCATTTTCAAATTGTGGAGGCTTGCGCAATTTGTTATTTGTGCATTCTCATTGTGGTCAAGTGTGAATTTACTGTTTCTTGGCAGGGCTAAGTAGAGATTTATTTTGGGGGGTTATTTTACATGAGTCAGAATCAATGAAACTCCTAACTGTTCAATTTGACATTTTCTAGATTTTCTAATGAGATGGATAGGCATAATTTACAATAGTTTGGGGAATAATATGGCATTTTATTCAACTTGTATTGTGCTTGTATTCAACAATTTCTCACATTTTCATAAAATGGGCATCTTAAGCAGAACTTTGGGTGTTACAGTTAACCATCATTGTATTTCACTTTGGAGGAAAGCTTGCTGTGACTTGGAAACGCACCTCACTGATCTCTCTTTAGTAGCATTTGCCTCTTGCAACCTGACTTGCTAGTCTGTTTATTAAAAGTAGGGTTGGGTGCTTACTTTATCTGTGTCTCATTTACAGTCACACTCAAACGGGGAAAGTCCATTTTAACTCTAGTTTTCCATTATGGATTCAAGAATGGATTAAAAAGTAGAAGAAATATAGGGCAGTAGTGAGAGCTTACATTACTGTTAGTAGTAGCAGTCAGCCATAATGGATCCGACATTCTCCTCACTCATCTGTTTTGTGCTGACATCTTCAGTAGACTAGCCAGTTTGGAGAGTGCGTAGAAATACTTCATGATCAAAACATCCACTGTTTTTCCCATTTAAAATTTATGAAGTAATCACTGGTCAACATAATGCAACTTTGATATTATGATAGCATGCGTTGTTACAACAACAACAAAAATCTTATGGACGGATTTAAAGAGATTGAATTAGAGTAAAACCAGCTATTGCCTACAGTCAGCATTGTATTAGGTATTCACTGAATGTTCGCATTTAATACGCAATCTGGCCACATTTATGTACCATGAAATACTGCACATAATGCTTACAGTTATTACATTTGTACATTCAAGGAACACCCAAGAAGTAGAGCGCAGCTTTTCTTCTGTGGGATCTCTTATGTGAAAGAAAAGACTTCATCATGAGGCAGGACAAGCCCAACCAACATTTGCTCAATGAGTCTTGCACTATGCCCTGAAGTTGATGAGACTATTAACATTAATTATTCATGTGCTGACAAAGGCCGCTGCAGGAGACACAGGATGAAGACTAATAGGCTGAAATAGAGAAAACTGGATGCACAGGAGAGCCTGGAGAATGGAATATCTTTCAATATTTTTCCTCATTAGTTTGGCTTATTTCCCACAGGGGCAGCAGCACAAATCTTTGACACCGGAACTTTTCCTTAACTGTGTCTGCAAATTCAGAGCCAGATTCCCTTCGTGAGCAGTACTTTGCTCCTGAGCCTTGACCCTTTTGTCAGCTCAGATATGCTCGCTGATTGCAGATGTCTTTGCGTCTGACAGATGGACCTCATCCGCCTAGGGCATGGTACAGGACAGGGAAGAACTCGATTTTGAATTTTGTGCTTAAAAAAAAAAAAAGGGCAGTGTAAACACCAGTGGAAGTCAGTGACTTCCCACTCCAGTGCTTCTGACTCCAGACTTCTCACAAAGATGCTATGACAAGTGGGAACTTAATAAGAGGCCCCCTCTGTAAACAGAAATGCTATGTCGTTTGAAGCTCTGAGAACGTTGGAGCAGGGGCAGGTAGAGCAACAGATGGGATGCTCGGAGGCAATGCTTTTTTATGAGCTTTCTCTCCCTAGGAACTATATAAAATGCTGATATTTATATTTTTAAGTTCTTAGAGCTGTGAAACTGAAATACACCTTTATCTGTAAACGTGGCTCGTGTTTATGGCTATTGGCTAACAAAAGGAGTGCCTTTTCGTAAGGTATCTTTCATTTTTATTGGCTTTTTTCTTTTTAGGTATGCAGCTCTACAGAAAATTTAATTAGAATCAGATCGACATAGTGCTAGTAAGGGTCTGAACTCTTGCATTGCTCCAGCTTACATTACAGTTCTCTTCCCAAAGAAGAGATGCACACAACATCAGGAGCTTTTAAACAAACAAAAAAGAAGTTTCAAGTTTTTAGCAATTTTTGTCTTACGTAGTGCTGGAAAGGTTCAGAAACCAGAACCCCTCACTCAGCAAGCTGGCTGGCATTCTGCATTCATAAAGATTGCAGGAAGCGAACTAAAATGCCATTAATGGTGTCATAAAACTGTCACTTGGTTCTTCAGTGTGGAAAAAGCCCACAATCTTGATAATCCTTGTATGTGTTCTGGTAGTCACCTGATTTGATCAGTTGTCTAAGAGGAAAAAGCCCTTTGTATCATTATTAGAAGTAAAAGTTGCTATGCCATGTAGTTGTCCGAGGTCTTTGCATGAATACATGTACCTTAGTTTTTGAATTGCATACTTGTATTGTGGAACAGTTATTTCTAAAACAGTCTTTCTTGAGCAAATGTGTATTAAAAGGCCGCTTGATGTTACTGAAGTGCAAGTTAAAAGTACAGTTTTTCCTCTTAGTGAACTTGATCTGTAAAATGTTGCTTTTTAAAAAAATCTTTGTATTTTTGTTTACTACTATCTGATGATGGAACATTTCTGCCCAAAATATAGGGTTGCAGTTGGGGTAGAAGGAAAAAGTAAACTTTTACAAAAGGCTTGCTTAAATCAGCTTATTGTAGATGGTATTCTTCCCACACACTCCAACTTAATTTTCTTTTAAGACAAGGTCACCCATCTAGTTGACCAAGAGAAGCCAGTAGATGTGTTGGGTTTGGATTTTAGCAAAGCTTTTGATACTGTCTCTCACACTATCCCTCTGGATAAACTGTCCAGCACACAGCTAGACAAGTCCATGATACAGTGGGTGAGCAACTGGCTGACAGTTGGGCTCAAAGAGTCGGTCGGGAGAGGTGACTGTCCCACTCTACGCTGCACTGGTGCAGCCCCACCTCAAGTACTGTGTGCAGTTTTGGGCGCCTCAATATAAGAAGGACATCAAACTATTAGTGTGTGTCCAGAGGAGGGCGACCCAGACGGTGAAAGGCCTTGAGGGCAAGACTTAGGAGGAGCTGCTGAGATCACTTGGATTGTTCCGCTTGGAGAAGAGAAGGCTGAGGGGTGACCTCATCGCAGTCTGCACCTTCCTCACAGGGGGCAGTGGAGGAGGAGGTGCTGATCTCCTCTCTCTGGTGACCAGCAATAGGACATGAGGAAATGGAATGAAGCTGCATCAGGGGAAGTTCAGATTGGACATTAGGAAAAGGTTCTTCACTGAGAGGGTGGTCAGTCACTGGAACAGGCTCCCCAGGGAGGTGTTCACAGCACCAAGCCTGTCAGAGTTCAAGGAGCATCTGGACAGCGCTCTTAATCATGTGGTTTAGTTTTAGGTAGACCTGTGAGGAGCAGGGAGTTGGACTTGATGATCCTTATGGGTCCCTTCCAACTTGAGGTACTCTGTGATTCTATGTCTGCCACCAATTTCAATCATATCCTGGTTTGTTTTTTTTTTCTTAAAAGTTATGGTATGGTCTACAGATACTCTGAGCTAAAGATAGGGAAAGGAAAAACTGTGGGGAAGGGAGGGGCAGAGGACACAGATGACAACACCACAACCAAAACATCTCTACATAAAGAAACTAGTTTACAGAAACATTTGTTAAGAACAGAAATTGCTATTGCTTTGCACTAGTAGGAGATATTACTCTGGGAAATAAATAAGCTTAAACTGGAGATTGTTTTGCTGGTTACCAGTACTACATTTCTTGAAGCTTGCTGTGGCAGTTTGAAAATGTTAATGGCACAAAATGAGTAAAGTCTTACTAACAAGTCAAGGATGATCTTTGTATTATAATAATGCCTCCAGAAAAGTTGCGGTATGAAGTGCCTTTTTCCCCCGACATTTATAGGCCACATTATTCTGACTTCTGTTTGTAGCACCTGGATGGCTTTCCCCAAGAGCACACTGGGGTGCAAAGGAAGTTTGATACTGCTGATGGAGAGCTCTGATGCAAATAGATGAGTGTCCTGTCCTGAGAGCTTGAAAGTGTCCTAAGCTCTAGCTATGTAGGCATAATGTTGGACTAAAAGAAGACATACCTCAGCTCTTGGCCCATGTTCTATTGCATGGGCAAGTTGCTTAATTTCTGCTGGTGCTTTTCTTTCTCTACATGGAAACAATGATATCTGACTTTTTAAAAACTTGTTTTGATCAGCCAATTTTTTTCTACTGCTCTCACTGCACTGTGAGCCACAGGTTCAAAGTATTAATAATTTACAGCTCTGCAAAGTTCAGTAGGGAAGTGCATTTAGTTTTGTTTATAATGGAGAATTGGCAAAGTGAATATTTCTTTCTAATTAATGGAAGAATAAATTGAGTATTTTTTTTTTCCCCCTCCCCCTTTTGCCTTTTGAATGTATGTTGTTGGTGCTGATGTCCATCCTGTGGGAATCTCGTTCCAGCACCACGAAGAGTGCCAGGAGAAGCAAGGTGCTCCAGGGAGCAGCGTGCGCATCTCCACTGTCGCTCCAGCATCGGCGCTGCCTGCCCACTGATTCTGTGGTGAGTTGGCCTTGCTGGGATCTCATCCATGACAGCTAAGTGTAAATATGTCTGCTTTTTTCACATTCTGTAAACTGAAAGTGTGGATAAGAAGGGAATCTTGTATTCTTAAATGGGTGGGTATATATGTTCAACAGTAACACAAGGAGAGAAACAGATTTTTGCTGCTTCAGCCAAAAATTTGATGAAATAATTACTTCATAGGGCTAAGTCTTTATTTTTATATTAGGCATATCAGGACCTTGTATATGTTATTTCTGTTAAAAATAAAATGAGAAACTTAGGTGACCTATGTTCCCAAACCGTGTTAATAATTAAAATGTGTGTTGTAACATGAACTATTGAGTTGGTTGTAGAGAAACATAATTTTCTTATGCTGTACAGCTAAGCAATATTGTTGAAGCCAGACATTCAAAATGCTGAGACTTGCTTAAAAATGCTGATTTTAAAGACACATTTTATGACACATTTTCATAATTGTCCTTTGAGATTTTTAAAGCTAATTTTTCAAACTTTTCTCTGCAACTAAATTTCTAACTTTAAAAAGAAACCTAAGACTTATACAGTCATAGGAACTCTACGACAGAAACTTTGAAATATCATGGCACTCAGAATTTTAATAGTTAGTGGCGAAGTGATTAGAAGAAAGTCACAGGTTTAAAAGGTCTTATGTGCAGAAGTCTAAGTACCAGATTATTTACAATACCACTACTTAGTGGGGGGAAACGTTAGTAGATAATGCTGGTTGCCGTAGATGAGAACAGGGTAAGTCTTACTTGTCTGTATTTACTTAACTACAGTAAAACTGTTGTTACTATCCTACTCTGTCCACTTGACCAATGTCAAGTTTAGTGTCATTAGTTTGGCAGAAAGCTGCCTGAGCGGAAGAGCACAACTTCGTTGTTTCAGTCCTCCTAGCAAAGGAGAACTCCTTTTCCTTCCCCTGTCACAGTGGAATAGTGCCTGGGAGAAAAGACCAGACACCCGAAGAGCTGTTCTCCTGGAGGGGAGGGAGGGAGGGGTGCTCTGGCAGGGCTAGTGAATACCTGAGCTCCGAGTTACTTCAAAGTGGCAAACATTGCCTACTGCCTGACAAATCTTATCTCAAAAAAAGACCTTCAAATGAGAGGGACTGCTATAGTTTTTTGCTTGACTGGCTATTATTTGTTTCAACCTGAATCTTTAAAGCATTAACCTTTAAAGCATTAGCCTTTTAACAATTATTTATTTTTATTTGAGCTAAGATTCCAGTCTCTTCCAGTCTTTTGGTCAGGCAGAAATTTCAAGTAAGTAGGCACAAGTTTGAATTTTAGCATGGCAATTTTCTACGTCTTCTTATTATTGTGGATATCCTCAACTTCCAGTGCTCCAACTGGAGATAGACCGGAGTAGCCAAATCTAGCTTAGAAGTTCTTCTGCTAAAAAGATGATGTGCCAAGGACGAAGTTCTGTGAGAACCTTTGTAAATTAGTATTTAGATGTCCAAAGAGAGAAATTACTACAAATACAGAGAATCTTACAATTAAGTAGAAAGCTGCCTACTTTGTCTGTGACAGAAGAATATTCCTGTGATGAAAGACTGTCTATTGCTAGGGAGAGCGTGAGGTTTAGCTAGAGCTCCCCAGCATAGCAAACGAATGCTCCCGTGTCTCCAGGGCCACATATTCATACGAAGCACTAGTAAGTTCTCATGTCATACTAAGTAATATGACACGTTGATACTTGGAGGCTACTTTAAACTTCTTTGCAGTTTTTTTTTAAAAGTTCATTTCAAATCAGGTCAGACTTAACATTTAGCTCTTTTCTTTTTATTGTGTAAAGATGCTTTTGTGGCTTTCTTCTAGCTAGTTTGAGACACAAAAGTGGATTTGTTAGACCTGAAAGATTTCAATTAACTAAAACGAATGCCAGAGCTCAGAGATAAAGTTTCCTGATTTGCTTCTCACCAGTCAGCCTAGGTAGGTCCTAACGAAGATTCTTCAGGAAAGAAAACGGATAAAAGATTATAGGAGAGAGAGGAGGATGGAATTGTGAACACAAAATGAGTGTATGGATTAACATTTTCACAGGAGAAGAACACAAAGAAAAGGGAGAAGAAAACATTTTTTGCTTTTTTATTGTTTGTTTTTTTCTCCTCATTCTTTAGCATTCAGATATAGTGGAATTCATTCTGCCTTTAACCAGGCAGTGCCATGTCACAGTTAAATTCAGTAGCAAAAACTCTAGCGTCTGTGTGGATGTATGTATACTTCACTGTAGAGACCTTCTAATCTTTGGTTTCTTCTATTTTGCAAAGAAAACTATGATTTAGAGATGAAAATATAGGTAGTTTTAATCGTGAGCTTTTAAATTAAACACATTTGTTCCAACAAAACGAATTTTATTTATTCATAAATAAATTTATTAATATCATGTTTGTTAATATCATGTGATGGAAACCAAAACAAATTGTGTCATAGGTTCACAGAATGTTTGCGGTGGGCAGAGACCTCTGGAGACGGTCTAGTCCAACCCCCTGCTCAAGCATGGTCAGCTAGAGCGGGTTGCTCAGGACTCTGTCAGGTTGGGTTTTGAACATCCCCAAGGATGAAGACTCCACAACCTCTCTGCGTAATCTGCACTATTGTTCGACCATCCTCACAGTAAAAAAGTTTTTTCTTATCGTTTGAATGGAATGTCTTGTATTTCTATGTGTGCCCACTGCTTCTTTTTGTCACTGGATACCACTGAGAAGAGTCCGGCTCTGTCGTCTTTACTCTCTCAGGTATTTATACACATCATTGAGATCTCCACTGAGCCTTCTCTTCTGTAGGCTGATCAGTCCCAGCTCTCTCAGCCATCTCTCATATGTCAGATGCTCTGATCCCTTCACCTTCCTGGTCCTTTGCTGGGCTCACTGCAGCACGTATCCATGTCTCTCTCACACTGGGAAGCCCAGAACTGGACACAGCACTCCAGATGTGTCTCACCAAGGCAGAGTAGAGGGGAAGGATCACCTCCCTTGACCTGCTGGCAATGCTCTTCCTAATGGAGCCCAGGATGCTCTTGACGTTCTTTGCCGCAAGGATGGATCACTGGCTCACGGTCAGCTTGCTGACCACCGGGACCTCCAGGGCTTTTTCTGCAAAGCTGCTTGCAAGACGGTTAGCCTCCAGCCTCTACTGTGCACGGGGTTATTCCTTCCCAGGCGCAGGGCTTTGCATTTCCCTTTGAACTTCATTACATTCCTGCCTGCCCGTTTCTCTAGCCTGTTGAGGTCTCTCTGAATGGTACCTCAATCATCCACTGTATCAATCATTCCTCTAAGTCTCTGCAAATTTGCTGAGGGTATACGCTGTCCCGTCGTCCATGTCATTAGTGGAGATGTTAATTTGGCCTCAGTATCATCCCCTGGGGCACAACACCAGTGACTGGCCTCCAGCTGGAATTTGTGCTGCTGGTCACTACACTTTGAACCCAGTAGTTCAGGTGGTTTTCCATCCACGTTGCTGTCCTCGCCCTCAGTAGTTGAATCAATAGTAAATCCGAGTAAAGCAATGTTGGTACTGAGAAACAGAAAGCTTCTGAGTATCAGTGATGCTTTTAGCCCACTCCCCTTGGGGATACTTGAGGGGAAACATTTAACTGCATTGAATATAATTGTATAGATCCTTGAGACACTCAGATGAACTTCTTCACTTTGCAAGATTTAAGCAATATCTACTATCTCTGAATAGGATAAACCCCAAAGTGAAAGGTCTAGTACTGTAGACTACTTCATAATGTGAAAATTGTATGCAGCTTTGTAAGTGCAGGAAGGTTCAGCTGAGCTTTTGGAGACTAATCCAAATGCAAATGACCTCAGAATCATGAAAGATTTGCTCACAAGTTATGGTCGTAAATGATTACTTCCTTTTGAATGTTTTCATTTGGGAAGGTAATATCTTTTATCTCTGTGAAAATGTTCCTACTATGGGGTGTATCAGAAAAGAAGAACCAGAGAAAATCACTAGCCAGAGAGAAAAACAATGATGCCATGAACGATGGATGTTAATAAATGAGATTGTGCTCATTCAGGGCTACAACTAAATCCACTAAAGCCAATGGGAGCTGTTGCTTTTGATGATCAGGTGGCTTTATAGCAAATCTTATGAGCTTCTACCTGCAATGCAATTTGGAAAACACTACTCTGCACTGCTGCCTTTGGTAAAGAATCTCAAAAAGCTTTACGTGTTAATCAAGCCTCCCAGTACGCTGAGGGGTATTATCCAGAAGTAAGGATGCAGAAACGGAGACAGAAAGTGTTTTTGCTTTACACTGAGAAGCGACAACTGTAATTGTCAGAGCAGTTACATTATACTAGCCGTTGAGCAGCAGGCCACCATTCCCACTTACGCCTCATAAGATTTGGTCAGAGTCAGGAAGGGCAAAATGATTAAGAAGCAAGAAGAAAAGGTAGAGGAGGCTATGTTATTCCAACCTGGATTAGTCTATTCACTTAAATTCAGACAGTGCTATTGTAAATGAGTAAAATTAGTTAGAATCCTTTTGTGTTGCTGTGCTTTAACATACCGGAAAATCAGAGAGATTAAAGCAAATACTCATGATTTTAAAGCCATTAGATGAAAAAGATAAAGTTGCAGGTAGTATTTTTAATTGATATTTTTAATATTGTACTTTTACGTAAGCTGTGGTCTTGCAGTGCTGCTCGTGAAAGATTGTGCATCTGTGTTGGTCTTAACTGGCAGGTTCAGTTATGGATTTGACTGGGCTACACAGGGCTGGAAGGGTGTCAACATATGTCAAAAACCCTCATTTGTCACTTAAACATCAAACCGTTTTTTATTTACAAGCTTATTTAATTTTACAAAAAAAAAAAGGGGGAAAAAACCCAAAACCAAACACCAAACAACCCACGATTTGACTCTTCAGATCTATAAAATATGAAGAATACCTGCAGGCTTCACAGGATATTAAGATGTGAAGTTCATATAAACATCTGCATAACAGTGTGAGTCACAGATGGAAAGGGGCACTGGAGCGATATTTACATTACCTTTTTTCATTACTAGTCTACTTAAAACTTGCATTGGAAAAAATCTGTACATTTGTTCTATTATATTCACTCTGTAGAAAACAGCTAATTTTGAAAGTGAATTTGTGATTTAATAGATTGCAGTTTGGAAGAGAGCAGAAAAAGTATTGTAATTTTAAGTGAACTTTCTCCACATGTGTTTTAATGCTTTGGGTTCCACTAAGACTTAGAAAATAAGTAAGGGATGCTATAGTCTTTTGTATCTGGTACAAGGACTCTTTCTTCTTGGCTCTTCCAGTGCCAGTAGTTAGGCTATCTAGTTAGTGAGGGAAATTAATTCAAGACCATATTAATTCCTACTTTTAAATTCCTTTGTGGATAACACTTGAGGAGAAAATGATGGTTGCTGGATAATCAGATCTAAAATTAAGAGAATATAGTGCTGGTTACAAAATTAATCATAGAATTCTTAGAAACTATTATGTCAACATCTAGATAGACAAAAAGAGTAGAAAGAGCATGAAATTCTCAGTTTTGTTTAGGTTGGTGCATAGAATGAGAACAAGTGTCCAATTTGTTGAAAAATTCAGGCTGAGCCTTTTAAAACATATGGATAAAGTATAATAGTTTGGTTCTGTACAACTTTCAATTGTAATGTCTGTGCTCTTCACTCTAGAATGCTAGGCTATTACGGTGCAAGGCTGATAGTGAAAGTTGGGAATACAAATGGAAGTGTAACCCAAACTGCTTTTACAGTTGTTGTTTCTAAAAAACATTGGAGTGTGTTTTTTGGGGGTTTTAATGTTGTTGCTGAGAAAAATCCCCGAGTAGTCACTCGATTATTCCTATTCTCCACTAAAAGAGGCCGTGGCTGAGTGAACAAATGTTTCTGCTGGCTTTGTCCTGTTACAGATGCTGAAATGGCCTCTGCTGGTTATGCAAGACTCAAAGTTGTTTGGTCAACCCCGCAGTCCAAAGGGTACGGACAGTTTGAATCTGCACGTTTTGAAGTTCTGATAAGCACTGTCGAGACTCTGGACCCGTAACACCTTGTTTAGCTTTCTCTCTTCCAGTTGCATATGGGAATTTCTCTTTCCCAGGAAGTGCAGCCAGCCTGTAACAGGAATTTTTGGGAAAGATGTTACAAAAATATGAGAGTAACTATTTTGGATGTAGCATTTTGTTTGAGACATATGGCATGAAACAGCAATATAGTGAGAGCGAGAATGATATAAAGCAAAATGTCCAAAATACACTACTAATGGCTGACACAGATTTTTGTGCTGTCATGTGGCTTTTTTCCCTGCTACTTTTTTTAGTACAAAATAAGAACTTGAGCTTGAATTAATCTTGCAATCTCAGTATTTAAGAAGTTGTTCTAACAATCTCTAGGCATATCTGGAAGCTTTCAGAGGCAGAAGTGAGCAGAAATATAAATCTAGTACATGGAAAGTAAAGAAAATAGTTGTGTGGTCTAGTGTCATGCAGCTATTTTGAGCTCCAGTAGTGCATGTTAGGGTGACAACTTAATGGCAAATCCTCATCATTCTCATATGTTTCCAACAAAGATCTATATTTTGAAACTTCAAGAGGCCTCTTCTGTCTCGTTACAAGCATCTTGCCTTAGAGTAAAACACAAAAAAAAATGCACCTCCTCATACTGCTGACCTGTGTTACTCTCCTTGCTCTTTACGCCTGTACCTTAACTAACTTCTTTAAACTTTTTTCATATCCCTTAAAAATCAAGCCATTTGCTAAGAACTTGGCTACTATGACAGCTTTCTTTGTAAATGAAAACAATTTTTTGATCGCAAATTATGCTATCAAATACAAATTTTTATTGTTTTTGTAGTTGCATGGAAATGATCTTCCAAATGTCACTTAATCCCAGCTTTGCTGGGCAATTAAGCAGAATAAAAGCAGTGGCTACTGTCACAACTACAGTGGGTTGCTAAATATAAGTGTGAGATCTATGCGGATAGCAATATTTTTTCCTGTATTCAGATTACCCTTCTCATTTCTTCAAGGTCACCCTCTCCTTACTAGTTTCCCCGTGCCAAAGGACACCTTGCTCTCTTCTTCCAAAAAGGCCTCTGCTCACCCTTGACAGCATTTTGCCGACTGTATGGAGGTACTTGTTTTTGAGAGCACCAGTGCACATGGCGGCACAGCCAGCCTCTCATAGCCAACGCTTTACTGGCTCAGTTATTTGAGATGTGAGGATAGGCAGCAACGATGTGTCTGTCCTTCCCTGATTCAACAGATCCGGGCTCTTCAAACACTTACATGTCTGTTAATCTTCTAATGTCAGTGATTTTGCTATGTAGTTTACTCTGTCACAAGTTAACTGGCAGTACGGTAGGTGTTAACAAGCAAAGCGGCTGTTTAATGAAACACTGATTTCTGGGCAGTAAGTAATGTGTTTAGGACCCTGGACTGTGTTTTGGAAGACAAAGGAGGGCTATTAGGCTCAGTTTGTGCCTTGCCCACCTGGGTGAGCAGGTAATGATGCGTGCCAGATAGTGGTGCTTCCATTTGTTTTCCTAATGCACCAGAAATTTGAAAATCTTCATGTTCAGTTTTCTCAGAGGAGGAAAGCATTTGACCAAAGATCAAGATATTATTCAGGTTTTCTGATTGTCTGGCGTCGTGAGTTACTATCTGGTGTTTCACTTCTGGGGGAAAAAAGCCTGACTCTCCCCGGTCGTCTGCATCATACAGTCACTTATTTCAAGTTCTGCCAGATCAGTGTAAAAATCAGTTAAGCACATAATTTTGCTTTTCATGTTGAATGGGGCTTAGATGAGATTTTAATAGTCATACCTGTACAAAGTGTTCTTGCGCAAAACTGAGTATCAGAAATCACATTATTGTGTATAACTGATCCTTTTCTGATTGTCTCATCCTCATTAAACTGCTTTTAAAGGGACTAATCCTTGAGGCACAGAACTGCTATAATCCTCACTGTGGAGGTGACGACGACTTCTGTTCAGCAGTGTCCTAGCGATACTTAAGTTCATGTTTACAAAGACACTGAGTGGCACCACCGTGTGCCAAAACTCCTATTTTCAGAAATGATTAAGCCTTCAGGATGGGTTCATATAGTCCATTTTGGCTAATTATGTTAGAGGTAGTCTTTTGGTATGTGCTTGGGATTCAGGGTGCAAAAACCTAGTTGCTGTGAAGCCATGGTTCCTTCAGGGTTGAAGCGTGTTGTTTTTCTAGAGAGATGTTTAACTATGTAGAAAGCCTAGTAAAAATGCAGATTCCTCTACATTCCTCTAATGGATTCCTCTACATCTCATGAGTATGAGAGGAAGCCAGTCAACTTTCCTGACTTAGCACGCACAGAGCATGAAGAATCAGCAGTAGTTTTTAAACCACCGATGAAAACTGCAAACTCAACCAAAAAACTTTGCAAATAAATTGTTGATATTCCTGAGCCAGTAGCGTATTACACCCAGCGGTGTCAGGATGAGTACCAAATGTGCAGCACAAGCATGCCCTCCTACACCCACAGTACTCCCTCATCCCACTCAACCAATTAACAGTAATTAGATAATTACAGTCCATAAAAGTCTTTGAAAGATGAAGATCCTGCTGCTTGGGACTCATTAGCCCTTTTTAACATATTTATTATGCTTTTTATTTCTGACCACAAAGGGGAAAAACTTAAAATATTCTCTGTTATTTGCCATATTCTGCTCATGAAGCAAAGCCTGCAAAAGCAGCCTTTCTCCCAGATGTCCAATATTAGCTCTGTTTTGACTGAAAATGACAGATAATGATAGAGAAAGGAAGCTTCCATAAAACACCTTGCATTTGATCACAAAATTTTTACTAGCGCTCCAAAGCAAATGGCATGTTATTTTTATATTGCTGGTAAAAATCTAGCCACTTGTTCTCTGTAATAAAAAATGGTAGGCTTTAATTATGTATGCAGCACAAAACATGCAAGACCAAATGGTTAGAGTAGATTTCTCGTGCAAGGCAACCAGAGCTCGAATGGTTTGTGGAGCTGACCTTTTTTGTTGTAGTTTGGGCTTTGTGGTTTTTTGTGGGGTGGTTTTGTTTGTTTGTTTGTTTTTAATTTAAAATTCTCTTTTTGCTTAAGAACTTTCCTTCAGCTGTGTTCCTGGAGGATGCTCAGGCTTTCCTCTGAATGACACGTAGGAGTTTCCACATCACCAAATATTAGGCAACTAAACAAGGAAGTTAATATCTTTACAGTCCTGATAATGATGAGAGAAGATCTTCCAGAAGGTAAACCAGAACCAAGGAGTTTTTCTTTTGGGGGAGAAGAAGAAAATATGTAGAATTGCCTATATTTCTTGTGGATGAGAGCATTAGTTAAAGGGTAGTGCAGCTGTCAGGACACTTCAAAAATTAAAGCTCACAATGATTACTATATTGTCCTTCTCTTGCAAAAATGCCTCTTTCTGCGCTTATGTCCCTTAGGGTAGGGAGCCTGTTATGAGCAGTGCTGTGGCCGCTATTCTCCCAGTGTAATAAAGAGCTAGTTTATATGGAAGGAAATACTTGTTGACTGTTCGAAGCAGCCTTCTGATCCCAGCCCTTGAATTTCAAGGTACGCTAAGAGGCCAACGGGGACCTAGGATTTGAGCCTTGCTTTTGATATTTGTACTAAATCTGCTTTCCTGTGTCTACACCTTTATTGCAGTCAGTGGGGTAGAACTAAACCACATGGGGATTAAGTGATTTTCTGTTGCATATTCCTGCATTGCAGGCTGAATCAGTTGTCTCTCTTTTGATAGAATGTGATTTACAAACCACTCTAGCAGTTTTCTGTAGAGCTAAGATAAAACGAATGAACATAATTAAAACAACGGTATATTAAGTGGTACAAAAACCCCGAAGTTAATCTGTATCTCCTTGTTTAATGCAGAGCTTCTATGTTCTAATTTTGCAGCAGTAGTAGGACAGTCACATTATAGTTACACAATGCTGAAGTTGCGAGCAGCAGTTGTCACATTTTTTGATGAGTGTATTTTGATAACGGATGGCATTGTTTAATGAGAATGTTGTCAATACAGCTACAGCCCCAGCTGTCATTGCTGCCGGGCAGGAGTTGGGGGGGTAAGGAGCTAATGATAGGTTGGTGCTAAGGGGGAGATTAGATTAACAAAAATCAATAGAACAGTTCTGTTTTGCAATTTTGTTTATTATGCTCTCCACTGCCTGGACTGAAAGGTTGATTTTGATTGATTCATTAGACCACTGCGTGATCAAACATAGGTCACTTTACAGTATGTGTCAACAGACTAAATATTTTGTTATTTTGGATGGGATTTGGTCACATGATTTTTGCTTCCATGAGATACTGTAACATAAAAAGTGAATCCTGTGACTTTTTTCTTTTTTTTTTCCTTCACCTAACCAACAGCAGCTGTAAATCCTATAATTCCTCATGTTGTTTATATTTCAGGTTTGATAACTGGTGCTGAGATAAATCAGACTTGGTTGGGAGGATGGGGAAGCCAAAGAACTGTGCTGGTTTTGCAGAGGTGTGCTTAGAAAGTGACTTTGTGCTACAGAAACAGCAAGACTAATAATGGAAAATAAAAATAGTGCCTAAGGTGGGAACTTCCCAAGGTGGATTGTCATGTTGCTTTAGTGTGCATTTATTTACGTGACTGTATGTGTACATAGAGGAGACAGAAGCAGATCCACATTCGTTCTGATAAGTTTGATCAGGATGGGAAAATCTGTGTTCGCCAAAAGGTGGTGGCTTTGGTGGTGATAGTGTTTGGTGGTTAGTTGTTTTTCAGTAAGTAGCCAGTTCTTTTCTCTAAATATCAAACTTTCCCAAGCAAAGATACTCTAATGGCTTAAAAGAAAGGAAAGGAAGTTTTTCCTTGTTTGCAGTCAAAGGAAGCAGAGTTGTTCCCTGTCCCCAGAGCAATTTTCTTAAACCTTTTTCTTCTCAAAATGTGTCAGTTAAGCACCAGAAGCTTTAAGTTGCCTTCCCAAATTGCAAGCTACTTGCTTGAAAGTGGTTCACGGAATCAAATGAAGAGGACTGGGTTAAAGCCTCATTAAACACACAGCAAAAAGATCCCAGTGCTTTAGGGTCCCACTAGGCACATGCTGTAGATTCCCTCCTCCCTTACTCAAGCTCACCTGAGACAAGGGGAAGGTTACCAAGACTTTACATGTCTTTGTAGATCAAAACCTAAGTAGCAATGACTGCTACTCCATCTCTCTCTTAACCCTCCTCTTTGAGTCTGCTTTAATCCAAGCCCTTAACAAATCAAGATTCATAAGTATGACTGCACTAAGATGTCTTTCCTCAACCCTCTCAAAACTAACGAAGGGAGGCTTTAAGACCTCTGTTTGTCTCTGTTGGCTGGGACAGCACCACTATGTTGTAAGACACTACCAGTACGACGGTGTGTCAAAGTTTTGCTGGGAGCCATGCATCAATTGTTTAAACACATCTGTCTTGTAACCCCACCCCTCCAAAATGGGAGCAGGGGAGTTCATTGACTTGTGAATATTTAGGCATGTTCTCATTCCCCTTTTGCCAGCAGGGCAAATGAGAACAGCTAGCACAGCTATGACTGTGCTCATAGTCCCCCCACAGTTTAAAGTGGTAGTGGAACCAAACTGGGAGTTGTTTCTGAACCTCTCGGCTCGTGTTCAGGTGGGTGCTTGGAGAGCTCTGGAGATCACAACGGGGTCAGACTGGACGTCTTATTAAAATAGGCCTATTTCAAGCAGACATAGTAAATGTCGTTGTTGTTGCTGAAAAGTTAGGACAGCTCAGATACTTCCTACTCTTGCAATGACCAGTGTTCATAAGGTGGTGGTGTTCTCCCTCACTTGTAAATAAGCACAGATGTGCACATTAAACCAGAATCATCTTCCTGATGTTTCATGCAGATAGTGTCTTGTATTAAGATCTGCCTGGCTGTTTTTAATGAGAACTAGAAGCAAATATATTTACATATCGTTCCAAGTTTGTCTGTTTCAAAGTGCAGAGCAACAAAAATTGCGTGCAGATCTTTGACCATGAGACTTAGCTCAATTTTGCAGTTCCGTGGGTTAAGAAATCCCCATATTTCAGTGAATAGTAACTTGCTCCATTTTGATATCTGTCCAGTAGTCAGTTCTTAATCCATTTAAAATGTGTTCTACTGACATGGCACGGTGCTAATCTTTTAATCAGAATGTCATGGTATGCTCAGTCAAGTGACTTAGAAAAGTCTGTATTATATCTACATAGTGAAATTCCTCAAATGAATATAATCTCAAAAAAGAATAAATCATGGTAATGTTCAAACACACTGATAGTTTGTGTTTAAAATTCACCTACCTAGTGTAAGTATCTTCATCTAAAACTTTTAATTCAATTTTTTGATGGATCAGTTTTTGTTAGTGTAGCTTTCAGGAAAAGAAAAAAGAAAACATGTGGCCTTATTTCTTTCAAATTGTGTTTGGGAAATTGCTGGAATGTTTCATTTTCACTTTTATAAAAAAGCTAGTCTCAACAAAATCTTTCTGGCTTACCAAGATGGAGGATTTGAATAAGATCAAAACAATATTTTTGGAAGAGATAATATCATAAAAATTCACATTTCTCTGCTTCATTTGGCCTCAAGACTAAATAACTGAAATGGAACTAGATTCTAAATTATAAGCATGAAACTGTCTAGCTCTTTTCTGTTCTAAAGACTATTTATATGACCCTTGTGCTCTGAAAGATAAAACAGTCTCCTTTACGTGTGAGACGATAATTAAAAGGAAGGAAGCCAATATCTAGACCTCTTAGCTCTGTATTCAGCAGCCAGCTCAGCATTCCCAGCAGAGGTGTACAAAGCATTACCTTTAACAAAGCAAGCAAAAGCAGCTCTTCAAGATTATCTATCTGATGGTAAAAACACATTCAAATGCTCTGTAGCACAGCGTAAGGCTGGCAGGTACAAGAGAAAACACAGTCAACTCATTAAGAGGTTGTTGCAAATCATAAATACGTAGTTATATGACACCTTTTTTCCAGCTCTGTTTATTTTTCATGTAGAATATAGACATAATCTAGTGGAAGTAGGAAGCTTACGACAGATGTAATTTTTCCTCTAGATTTTAGAGCTCAGCACCTCAAGTAGTAGTATATGTTGACTGAATGGCACCTTGAGGACACCATTTGCTCTGAGTTCACCAACCGTATGGCAGAGGACATTGTCTTTCTCACTGCTGTACTATAGCAACTGTTATATTCTTTAAGCCATGTTCAGTTGGCTTTGCGGCCAGTCTTCCTCTAGCTTTTCCTAGCTCAACAACAACCGTACTATCGGCCAAGGTAAGCTAACAGCTATTGTGCCCTGTCAGTTCATCTAAAATATATAGCAGGTTCACATCACGGTATATTCTGAAATCTTGATTCCCGGGGCTCTGCCTTGAGGACTCTATCTGGCTCTGTCGCTGTCACCTGCCCTGACAGCAAGGGTTGTCAGGATGGTTTCAGCACTCAGGTTTTTGGTTAACACATGCAGTTACTCTGAATATTTGTGAACAGACTCTTAACTTAGGGTAGGACTGCTTAACGTGATTAACAGCAGTTTGGTTAACTGAGGTAGGGAAAAGTGAAACTACGCAACCGGGATTTCTGCTTGGTTTGGGGCACCGGGACTCCTACACATGAAGAAAACATCTCAGTATCTGTTACAGTTCCAAGAAAGAGAAAGCTGAAGCTTAGTCATGTACTAAGTGTGGTTTAAGGGGGAGGGCAAAGCGATTTGAGGGCTGCTGGTGGAATTCACCCCTTGGCATTAGTTAATTGGGGCGTGTGGCTGAGCTTCTGCCCTAGGACTTGCCTAGGGGTTAAGTCAAGATTCAGGTTAGAGCTCTGAAAATGAGAAATCCAAGACACCTAGTGGAAACAGGGCTCAGGAAGCTTGCCAAAGCAGAGGATGGCCAACTATGAGAATTATCCTCTGTGCAGTCCTTAGCTATGGATATCAGGGTGTGCCAAGGCAGAAGTTGCAGCCTGTGGTCAGGGTTAGGTGGGGCTGGCTCTGGTGTTGGTGACAGTGGCGACTGTCCCTACCAGAACTTTATAACTCTCAGCAGAATCAGTCTCATTTCCCTGCCATGCTACGTATGCAGCGAGCAGACCTGCCAGCACCAAGCATGGCTCTGCGCAACAGGGGCAGGAAGAATGAACAAGAGCGAGATGTAAGTAAGCACCATAAATACGCTGTGGCTACGCTGTTGTCTTCAATGCTGGGGGAAGGTTCCCGCCAGTTAAAAAGCACTAAAGCTGCTATTGATCCTATCTAGTCCCCCCAACACCTCCCGATTTCAGACCTTTCAGTGCAGACTGAGGTCATAAAGGAAATGGAAAAAAGTGTGTTGGGGAACAGAGGCATACCATTTAAAACGCAATTGGTTTTTATTAAGAATTATATAGGTATAAATTTGTGATAACAAGAAGCATACCAGTCAGAGGCGTTAGGAGTTGTACAGTTTTTCCAAAGCAAAAAATAAATACAGTAGCACTGTACTATTGCAGCAGAATTTTGGTTTCTGACTATCAATCTGTATTCTTAAAAAGTAGTAACTGCTGCTTAGCATAATTCCCAGTGTCTGTAATTAGCACCAGATAGCTTGTGAAAATAGTAAATTAGATTTAATGTTAGCAGTAAAAATGTATGCATTGCAAGTTTATTGAAATATTTCCCTGCATTGATCAGAATAATATAGCACTGTGTACCTATAAAGAAACTCCAAGTAAATTATCACATTGTGCTGTAATTATGTCTAAGATGGCTGTGATGCCATGTGATTTGAGGTAGTTTTGCTGATGTGAAGACGATGTATTCTGGGCTTAGAAGCTACAGACGCTCAAGCCTCTCTGTGGACATCGTACACCTTCTACTGCTGTCAGTCCAGCCTAGATCAGTACAAGGGTTGTCAGCACAGAGAAGTTTCTAGGAGCAGAAGCTCCTATCAGTGACAATGTTTGGGGAGAAGATAAAATCTGGAATCACTACAACCGAAGTTGAGGGGTTTTATGAAGTTCAGTAGAGATGTTAAAACTCACGATTTTTGAATATTACATGGTATTGTGCTAGGTAAAAAATCTTGTAATATATCTCTTCCGTTCTGTAACTGCCTTTGTAGTCTACCTCTCTCAAAAAAAGGTAAAGCACTTATTTCCATAATGATTATGCAGGGAACTACATAAAACCCTAGAGTTACGGCAAAGTAGAAAGACTTACATTATAAAAGAGAAGAAAAATAGGAGACTTTATTAATAGAAGATTATGGACTCTGTTCTGTTTCCTCTACTGTAAAGTTTCAAAGCTTCTTTGAAACAAATGTAGAGCTTAATCGTCCAGGATCAATGTTATTTATGGAGCATCATATAAAAAATGGTCATACTTTTGGGATTATGTTGTGATGTCATCAGAGGAAGTCTCCCCTCATGAAGCTCTAGAAATGGAGAACGCAGTGAGTGGTGAGAAGAATTAATTGAACTATTCACAGTCAAGAACAGCAATGTATGCAGGTGCATAACTTCTAACCTTTAGTTTCTGTTTAATTTCTCTTTCTCAAGTAAAGAAAAAGGATCACTTATATAGTAACTAATCACTTAGACGTGAATGTTTCTTGTTTATGGAAGTTTCACGTAAAATGAAAGCACTCTATGCTGCACTTCTTTGCACAGCCTTCATCATCTTTACTGAATACCTAATAAAACATTTTACAGAAGAGTTTTACATTTCAAATTTGTTATAAAATAAATGTTTAAAACCTGTGATTGGGACTTTGGAAAAAGGGAGAGCTGGTCTTTAAGACATTTAGAGCTTCTAAAGACTTATACTGAATGGAGCTGTATCTGCAGCTAGAGTATAGCTTACAAAATTATGTGCCCCTTCGTGAGAGCCTTTAGCCTCTCTTGAAAATATGGATCCTGTTGTAAAAACAAACTTGGGACTGTTTTACAAAGACTGTTCCTCTCTGTTGCAAAAATCTTTTAGGTTTCCTAAAAAACCAAAAGTTTCCTCTTTTTCCTGTGGGGTATGAAACAAAAAAAGGTGGAATAGGAAAAGAAGAGTTGAGGGTAAATATGAACGTGACCAGAAGCCACTACATTGTTCTTCCATCCATGTCTAGTCAAGTACCTACCAGTTTACAAACTCGCTGATAGCAAGATTGCCTGTATATTTCTTTGACTAAATACAATTTTGTAGAATTTCATTTGCACAGTGATCCAACTGCTAGTGAAGTGGTCCCGACTTCCGGTAGGAATGCCTTGCCTCTTGCAGAAGGTCCCTGCAGGAGACTGGGTGCTATGGACACTCGTGATTCATATCTAGACCCTTCACTAGCATCCTCTACTTCTGCCAACGCTCATGAAAGGATGGCTTGTGCTGACATTAATGACTTTGTGTGTGTGATTAGCCAGCACACTTGCTGTTAGGGTAGGCAGGCATGAAGAGGTGAAAGAGAAACTGTTTGCTGTCAACAGATCCATACTTGTCCTAGTGACTGACGCCCTGTCCCAGCCTAGCAAAGCTTGCCCGGCAGTCCCTTCTTGCCCCACCACAGTTGTGCGGGTCTGGCCAGCCAGACCCGTGTAGGTAAGTCCTTCTGCCCTCTACTGCTGGAGGAAGGAAAGTACACAAAGGGCATAAGGACGAGAAACTCGACTCAGTTTGCAGGGATTTCATTCCCAAAAGAAGCTGAGAAACTTGTCTAAATGGGAAAAATATTGTAAGTTAGTGAACGTATCCTTTATGTGATGCTGAGTGAGATTTACCCATGAGCCTCACTATTAAAATTAGTAAAATTAAAATACTGTTCCTGTTTGCAACCCTGTAAAATGAATACACATTCATTGAAACCGTCTGCAGGGGGAAAAGCTAAATAACCTCATATAAAGTTAAGTGAAACCATATCTGAAAATTCAGTTGCATGGCAGAGAGAATTGATTCATAGCTGTAATTTAATCAGATGAGAAGAGTATCGTAAGCACATAACCTAAAAATGACATCCAAAGTTAAGCCAGTTAAGAAGGAATCAGAATAATCAATATAGCCAAATCAGTAAGGAATAAATCAATTCACAGCCATGTGAATTAATTTCTACAAGTTTGCAAATGCTAGCGTGTTTAGAATTGTTGATTCAAAGGTTTCGTTCGAGGATAACAAACCCCCTGCAATTACCTAGATTCACATGTATTTTCACTCTACAAGTGCCGAGTAATTGTCATTCTTAGGCTTCCAATTTATCTAAACAAAAAAGACCAAAGGGAGCAAGAGGAGGATGATCCTGTGAGTTACTGACCATTCTTATCTTCCTCTGACAAAGGAATGTGTTTTATTTCAGGGAACTAAAGGATTCTGTTAAAATTGTTGATACTTTAACTTACCAGAGCCTATGTAGTAAGATGCTCTGTTATTCAGAGCATCCTACCATTCCTGTCTGCAAGAGCATGCACAGTTTCAGTGGAATTACTCCTGGGTATGAAGTTGCTTAGACTAAATACTGAGTAAGTAGCTGAGCTTTATCCAGTATTTTCTAAACTACAAGCTCATAATGAAGACTTTCAAATTGGAATACTATGCCCTTCTAGCCTGTTAGTTAACTAGTTGCTTTCTGGAGTCTATATTTATGAAAAAAATCTATGACAAAAAAGCATTAATAAGTAACTTAACTCTGGTGCTTGTATCATACTGACCAAGTTCCCAGCCTACTGCAAGAGGATCCCCAAAAGTCCAGAATTATCAATAGCAAAATACTTCGACGTTGTTTATGACTGATGGGTGAAGACACCTTAACTCCTTGCTAAGTAGAAAAACCTTGTAATTCATCAGTGAAAAATAGCTGGAAAGCCTGTGTATATTAAGGGAGAGAAGTTCACATTGTCTGTGTAAATGCAAACAGATTTTCGCTAGAAATCATTGGGAGACATAGAAATAAGAAATAACAACCTGGAAAAATCAAGCTTTGAGGCTGCCCCGGTTGGCTATATAAATAATGGCTTATAGCTGAGTCCAACGAATGATGGACATGAAACTAAACAGCATGCACAAAAAGCAAGTAAGCGGCACTAGAATTTGATATCCAAATTTGCAAAAATTCCTGTTACACTTGAGCTCAGGGGAAGCTCTCAAATCGGACCTTCTAACAAATGGATGCCGTCTATACTGCTACCCGTCATTCTGAGCAGGTTTTTGAAGGGGAGTTTAGTCCATGGCTTTCAGTGCTCTTAGCCTAATATCCTGCATAAAACAAAAATTATTTCTAAAAGTGATTCTTTTGTGATGCCTGCAGGCATTTTTCAATACTTGGAAGTTAGACAAGAAACAGCCAATAACATAAAAAGGTTGCAATGCTGTGGTTTCCCGATGCTTTGTATATCTCCCTGGCAAAGCCGGTCTGTTTGCCGTTATTTTAACTGTTTAAATCATCTGATCTCATTTCTATTTTGGATACACTTGAATGCCCTAAAGAAGACATTTCTGAAGAGTGAACTGGGTTGGTTAATAACTCTGCTAGAATGTAGGTGTAGTATGTGGTAGATGAGCGCAGACTATCCAAAAAGTGATAGTCAAGTGTTGCAGGGCATTGCCGCTGTGTAACTGTTGCACTGCGTGGTAAATTGTCCAAGTATCTCCGTAGTTTGATTCTTTAAAAGTTAACCCTTTTTAAATGTGTTATACTTCAAGTTATACCTACAGCAAATTAAAAACTGCTATGCTAATGAAGATGTGGGAGGGTAACTGAACTAACAACTATGTAAGATGTATTTCTTACTGTAGCTATTGATTATAATGTTGTAATTGAATTCTCTGTATCTCTGCTTCTGTGCTGGGCAGTCACTTCTATCTCTTTCTCCTTCATGCAGAATACTTATATTTCTAGCTTTTTTCCAGCTTTATAAGGTTGAGCGGCAGCCATTCAAGCTTTCAAAGAGCTTGTTTTTCAGCATACTGATGAACTTATTTCAAGGAATGAGGTTATTGGATGTAGGCAAATAAATGTCAGAAAAATCAATTACCTTTTGTTGGTCAACTATTAGCCATCGTTTAGAAGTGCTTGATCAACACAGAAGGGGAAACACCGCTGATGTTAATTTGGACAGAGAGCATCTTTCTGTGCTTTTCACAGATATTAATGGAACTAGAAAAGAGCAATGTTATGTTCTGGGGCACCCCCGCTTCAGACAGCAAATAAAATAAAGCTTGCTATTATGTTTGTAACCAGTTAAGGGTAATCTAAGAATATTCAGATTGGTTTCTCTTAAAGTTGCAAACTCAGTATTGCTTTACAGATAAACATGCTGTATAATGAACCATTATAGATAGCGCACTGTATTCCACAGGCATGTGATCCCTCTTGTTTGAGCAATGCCATGGACGCAGGTTATTTTTCTATTGGCTCACCAGTCTGTCTGGGTCTGGCAGGTGCAACGCGATACAAATATCATTAAGTGGTTTTCAGATCCAGCTGAGGCCCAGAAGCAGGCTGCATGTTTTCTCAACCAAGCCTGGCATCATGCAGAGCCTGCTCAGGTGGGTCTGGACTGTGTTCCCAGAACCAGGAGTGAGGGGAGCACAGTGGGGAGATGGAGAGCCGGCCCCTCGACAGAGCTTGCCCAGGTTCAACAGGGCTCGTTGGCCTCAATCCGGTGCCAGCCTTCCTGGGTGTGCACCGAGTCATGCTTTTGGGCCTCTGCAAATAAACCCTCCCGGAGCAGGGAGCGTAGGGTGGAGGCTTCCGAGTTGGCTGAAGCCCAACGTGGTAGTACGTGAATTACCTGCCGTTACTCAGTGTCCCAGTCCCTTATTCTCTTGGATAATAGAGCTGACTATACTTGCAAGTAAGCAGAAGATCTACAGGACAGTAGCACCGGCAAGATATGAAATGTTAATTATATACAGGAGATAAATTCAGGTGTAAGAGAGACAGGGCTAAAAATTCCTAGTATCAAGGAGGTTTGTGGTGATAGTGAAGTTTTGCAGTGCATCATCTATGTGTGCTTTGAAGCCTTCATAAGAGGACTCCAGGTTACAACAGAATCATTACTTAGTTTTTCTTTATTGAGGCAGAAGAGCGTACATTGGCAAGACTGGAAGACTGCTCGTTGGTAATAGTATTATAAACAAGGCCTGGAGCAATCTCCTCTAACTGGACATGCCTTAACCAAGAGGTTAAACTAGACGGCTTCTGCAGGGTCCCTTCATCCTACACGATTTTATAGCCAAAACACAAAGACTGTTAGTAATGCCTCTGTTCGTATATGACATGAATTCTACATGTTTCATATCCAGCATATTCTTGTACGTTACTTGTACCAACTGTTGTTCTTGTGTTTCAGAATAGGTGGTTTCTAGTGCAGTGGTTGTTACCAGCACTGTTTTTACCAAATTCTGTCTTTTACTCAGGTGCATCAATATGGTTAGTCTTTAGTTCACGTGAAATTTCTGTAACCAGCTTACACAACTCCTCTGATTTTCACCAGTTAGCACTGGCAAACCATATTCTGTAATTCTGATTCAGGCTCATGGATGGCATGTGAACACCCAGGTTAACTGTAATGTGGTGATTTAGTTTGGCAAGAGACAAAGTTTCTCTCTTGGGAAGTGATTGAAGGATGTTTTAAATGGTCCCTAGCAGAAAGAGCAAAATACAGATTGGTCACAAGTTCTCTATGACAGCTGACAGGCAAAAGTAGTGTGCCAAGGTAGAGGTGATGTATTTTGCACAGTGATGACATGTTGAGTTAGAACATAAGGCAAACAGAATAACAACAGATTGATTGAGAGGGTGAGTGGAAATGTGAAATTTGTGAGAGAGGATGAGTGGTGTAAAGTGGCCTTGATCGCATGCCTGATATGTTTGATTGCTATCTCTGCAGGCCTGGTGCCATTATCTTCAGGTAGAAAAAAATATGCATAAAAGATATTCAGCTTTCACTTTTAGCAGTCATGTAATACTGCAGTAGCATCACTCACAAGTAAAGAACCAAAATGTTTGAAAATGTGAAACTTCCCATAAGCAGTGTAGCGGGGTGGGGGAGGGAAGGATTCCTTAGTCAGAGATTGAAAAAGTAATTAATCCAAAGTCAAGGATTTGCTATGTGCTTGTAAGCAAGCCCATCTGGGTCAAAGCAATGCAACACATCCGTGTTTTATATTGCTATGAAACATAGCTTCCCACTAGAGTAGATTTTCCCTCTATATCTAACAGTTTGTGTGACATCAGTTGTTTGAGCCAGGCTGCAGCTCAAGTGAACAATGATCACCATGATATAATGATGGAGCAGAAGGCTCATGACCTCCTAGGATTAGGATGACTTTGATAACCTAGTGTGAATTTTATCAGAACTAGTCAGGCGTTTCCCAAGCACGTATCTGCTTTTAGGTAACGAACTTACATTTCCAGGTTTGACTTACTCTTCACAGGTTTATTCTTCTTTATGTTCAAGGTCAGGTCAAAACCTTGATGGGTCATGAAAGGTTGGCATTGATGACACCTTTGATTTAAATGAAAGGTAACAAGTATGATCCCTATGGATCCAAAGTCTTGCTGACTGCATAGTACATAACAATGTCAATAGCTATTTACAGTATGCACATGGGTCAAAATTAAGCAGTGGTAGTTCATCAGAGAGAAATTTGGGAACTTACTATACTCTTAGATGAGAGGTTTATATAGAAATGTCCCCTGTTGTTCTTTGTTCCTGCCTTTCTTGTGTGGGACTCTAAACAGAACAATAGTGCTCCTTTAGTATAGTCTTCCACTGATTCTGATTAGGCTGTTTCCCTAGTGGCTTTCAGTCTCTTGGCTATTTCCTTTCGACAGACCCTGTCACAAGCTGTCATCGCAGAACACTCTTCTCAATATCATGCAATTAACACCGGTTTTTGCAAGTAGTGAACGAGGCTTACCTGTCAAAATAGTGTCTTGTTTTAAAAGCCAGCTGGGAGACATGAGTGGCGGGTGGCTCTGCAGCCCACCTCTCTCCTATCAAGTACCATGTGCCTGATCGTCACTGCAGAGATGGCCCCACCTTGCATGGTGTTGGGGGGTATGAGGTTTTGCATCCATATATTCATAAAGCAGAGACTAGCCCAAACCACCAAGGCTGGAATTAAATTCGAACCATAGAAAAGGTCAAACTACCAGAAGAAATTATCATGGATCTTGTTTACGTGTTGAAAACCAAGGCACAGACAACGGCCCTTTCCTTGCCATCTAACAGGCAAGTCATAGTAGAGAATCAAGAGTCCCAGTTTGATGTTCTGTCTTTACAGGGAATACCAGCCTCAAGATCTCATGTTTGTGTGTATCTGTGCCTAGATAGACATATATATCTTTCTCTGTATATAAGGATGTTGTGGTATGTCCTTTAGTTGGAATCCCTGTTGAAATGACCCAGCTCTGGGTGAGGTTCCAAACAAGCCAGCAGAGAAACAGTGGTGTTGACTATGGAAAGCATTTCATACTTAACAAGTGCTTAGCACAGAACTTCATATAAATCATGTGACAGCAAAACCTACCATATGCTGTAGCGTACTGGATAGATCTCATGAAAAATTAATCTGCAAACATTCTTGGAACTCTGCAGAAAAAATAGCCCAAGTCTATGTTTCTCATGAGAAAATTATCTAGTTTGAGAAAATGAAAAAAAAAAAATTACCCACTACTGTTATCTAATTCCATGATGACTGTAAACCAAATGAAGACTACCTATGAAGCAAAATAAGTGTTGAGTATCCAAAAATCCAATTTTCCGTGGGAAATACAGGTACTGTGCAGAGCAATTGGGTCAAAGGTACCTGCCATGCTGCCACTACAAATACTGTTTCCAGTGTGCTTAAGATGCAAATATGTGTTATGCTGGGTGCTACATGCTTCAGAGTATTATCTTATTTATCATATTCTGCATAGTAACTTTAATTATGTCTTACTGAAAACATCAATTTACTATAAACTGAAGTATATTTCTTATTACTATTTTGCTGTTTTCATAATTCCAGAGTACAAATACAGTGGAATGTTTGTTAGGAGACATTGAATACTATAAGAATGTCTTGGTTCTGCTTTTGAAAACTGTCAATTAACAAGCGTTCTAATTAAGAAAAAGGGAAAAGAAAAAAATGCAATTAAAATTGAGGCTTTCCATAAATTGTCTTTTTTGCTTTTCAAATAATATGTACAGTTCTGTAATATAGCAGAACAATGTAAATGAAGCTGTAAAAATACAGCATGCCAGAAACAGATTCTAAAACCTATCTAGACGTGTAATTAAAATAAGAAACTGAGAAAATAACTGTTTGTGGACTTAGTCATAAAAAAACTATACAGTTTAATCTAAAAAATCTGTGGTATTCTCCCTGTTTCATGGAATTTCATTTTTTACTCATTCAGTTAGCTGACCAAGCTTACTGATGTCCACTATAACCTAGTATCAAATTCAGCAAAGAGAGACTGGATACAGCTCGGCCAAACCAAGAAAAGAATTTGGTACGTTTTGTAAGAAAGAACACTTTCTGACAGAGAATATTTTTAAGCTTTTATGGAATCTTTGAGCAGTACAAACTGACCTAGATCAAGTTCGTGGTGCTGGGATTTTACCAGTCGAGAATCTGAGGAGGAAGTATTTGCACGTTTTCCTTTTTTTTTTTTTTTTTTAATTGGAAGATACAAGAGACCAAAAATATTCCTATGAGCTCTTCATCAGTCCCAAGATTTCTAGCAAGAAATACACTTGAAGGCCATATCCACAACAGGAGACTCGGTTTAAATGTTTTTTGAATTAGATAAGAAGCCTGGAACTCAGGTAGTGCACCTCCTTAATGTGCTAATCATCGCTACTTGTTTATTTTAGGATCCATTTCCCTCAGGCCCTTTCTTTGTAGATGCCCCATTTTCAATAAACTGCATTATGTTAGGAAGGCCTTATGGGCTGAACTCCCTCAGTTGATAAGGTGACCTACGCAACAACTGCCTGTAACTCAGGCTTGTTGTATTCAGATGTTAACAGGACAGCAAAAATTAACTTCTACTGGAAAGGGATGATTTCCCCTGAGTATGTAAAATGAGTAATTACACTGGTGAAGAGCTCTCTAACTCTGTCTCTTCATAAGAGAGTAAAACCAACTCCTCCATGCGAAAGAAAAAAAGCCTTTGAAGAAGTTTGGGGGTGTCCCAATACAGATCAGAATAGATTCCTTTCTTTATAAACTGAAATTTTTATAACTCAAGAGAGCTGTTTTCTGACCAGGTCCAGTCTGAATCAGTGTTTTCTCCAGCTGTTCACTCTCTATCGTCCCTTCTCTCCATGCACAATTTAACTTATATTGAGCTCCATCAGTCTCTCCCTACACAGTTAGTAACGTGCCCCTTTTTTCAGTTCATTGATACCTATGTCTGTGGGTGTCCCCAGCTTGGTTTTAGTTCTTTTATTTTTATATATATGTATGCATATGAAAATTTTGCACCATTTACCAAGCAGTCATTCAGTTTGGTAGGAGGGGCATAAATAAGGTGAGCTCTAAAGCTGATTTGGGAGCAGGAATTGCCTTTGCATCTTCAGGAGGTGTTTTTGAAGTCTATACCCACCTGAAAATAAAGCAATTCTGTAGTCACAGAAGAACAAAATTAAAGGGAGAGGGATGCAACAAGATTATCTAGATTTAAAAAGAAGGAAAAAAAGGTAGTCAAGAGACTATAATCGTTTTGTAACAAGTATAAATACAAAAACCCAATCAGATAAGGGTGTGGAAGAGGAAAGTGGTTGGTAAGAGATTGAGAGCTGGGAACAAGGGAGCAGATTAAGGAATCGGCAGGCAGGAAAATGAGAGACGTTTCTGAGCTGGAAGTGGAAGCAAAGAAGGAAAAGAAAATGAAGGGCAAGTGTTAAAGCTGCAGTTAAAGAAGGCAACAAAACTGTGAACGAGGGGGAAAAGCAGTTGTGCAAGGGAATTTGAGAGAGAATGACATACTGCAGGAGTGAGACAAAAAGGATTTCAACGGAGAAGCAAGAGAAGGGGATGAAATGGGAGTACGAGAACAACGCATTGAATGATTCCCCTTGCTCTTCCTTTGGTAGGACTCTGGGAAACGTTGTGCTCATGGAGCTCTTGTGCTGCCATCGGCTCATGAACAGGTGAGACCAGATGAAGGCCGTGCCTTGCCTAGTAATGCTGTTTATTCTTCCTTTGAGCATCAGATGTAATTTGGCCTTTAGTGTATTTCTGGCTGGGTGTTTCAGGAAATATATGGTTACAGATTAAAGGTAACTCCATACCAGAAAAAGAGAGGCTCCTCAATTCACCCTATCAAAACATTGCAACAAGCACTTGGGCAAATTCTGGTGGTTTTTGGCTTGTGAGAGTCCACAGTCTATTAGTGCTGCAGTATATGGGCAGGGGGTTTTGCACATGTGAAAATCTCATTGCTTCCATAGTGAGGAAGGCAAAGTAGAAGAGATGGAGCAAAGGGTTATGGATGTTAGTGAATTTGGGATGGGCTCCAGGAAAGTGGTGGGGAGGTACAGTAAGATCTGGAATGTCAGAACTGAAAAGCAAAAAGAAAGGAGAAAGATCAAGAAGTAGAGTAATATTTCAGAAACATAATGGATACTGGTAAAAAGATGGCACAGCTCAGCCTTGAAGCCATGCGTAGTTGTTTTAGGGGAGGGAAATGAAAGCACAACAAGATGGTAATAAGCAATTACTGGGAATTTAATTCCATTCTCTGTTTCTCTACACTTTAAAATGATAAAACACACAAGGCAAATCAGTGGAGGAGAAAGTCAATTACAGTAGCAAATCAATTAGGGTAAAGAGTCAAACCAATCAAAGCTGTAAGGTAACTAATGAAGGACAATTAACAACAATAAGTGGATCCAGCGCTGCTCAGATTCAAAAATAAGAGGAAGACACAGAAGTGACATCTCGCTATAGAGGCTACAGAAGGTGCTCCATTCAGAGGGAAAATACGCTGTGGGCCTGAACTCTTTGTGATCAGTGGGCTTTGATAGCCAACTTCAGGATGTACCAGGGTGAGGGAAAATGACTTTATAAGCTTCTATTTTTCTACTGATATTTACTGTTAGTGTAGTAGTGAGAGTCTAGTGCCCCATTCTATTTGTCTGTTACCAGTCTGACAGCTGATCCAAACCTGCTCAGTATGCCCCGTTGACACCTGTGGGCGTTAGGGATACCCCTAACCTCTTTGAACCAGCTGTATTTAAACTCTTTGAGACTAGATGTCCACACTGGAAGTTACTTTACTTCTGAAGATGGAGAACATACAAGATAGATAACAACCTAACAAGGCAGCTGTGTGCCTAAAATTACGCATTGCAAACACTCTCCAGGAATGAGAGTGTCCGTGTGCCATTGTCAGTCTTAAAAGTCATCTCATCGCTCCTTGACTAATACTTGAATGTAAGAAAAGAACAGCTTAGTTTAAATCTGCCTGTGTTGATTCTTATATAAACATTTTTACATTACAGATCCTTCTTAACATATGTGAAGGACCAATGACCTTTTTGGTAGAGGCCAAAAAAAAAAAAAAATGTTTGCTGGGGAAGAGCAGAGATTAGTAATCCAAACTGTGCTACTAATGGTGTTGACATCTCTTATAGATTTCCATTCAGTCTCGGCTGATACTTGACATTCTTCCTTATACCGAAGCACACTTTATTCTAAATTGTCCCCACAGAGAACAGCACTGCTTGATATATTCAGAATTAGATTGGCTAGATGATCTTAATTCAAGAAAGTACTGAATTTGTCTGTGGTTCATCTATAATGCACTAAAAGGAAAATTCCCCAGCTAGACAAGTAAATTATTAACTCATAAGTCTATGTGTTGTAATTTGTGTATAGTAATAACTTATCTTTAAGTAGGATTGAAAATGTGTATGGAGAACGTGAATCGAGTCAGAAATAATTGGTTATTTTCAAACAGAGGGACAAATTGTGAAGCTGGGCTTAATGGGGGAGGTCAGACTTTTGCCTACCTGAAGGGCTCTCTGCCAGTCATGGATGCTCTGAAGCTGTTACTACCAGTGCAGTGGCTGCTAGGAAGCAAATTTTGAGGTTAATGCTTAGGATAAGATAAATCCAGATGTCTTTTTCCCAGCAGATACAGTCAAAAATAGAGACAAGGTGATGGACACTGTAAAGGAAACATTTTTTTTTAATGTTTAATTGGGTTTCCAGTGATACCAATAACTGTTTTCTTGTTTCACAAAATTTAGAATTCTGACACAAAGCTGTTTCATTAGCTGGTCTGTCCATATGCCTGGTGTGGAAATACTCAGCAGCTTTTAAGTAGGAGCTAGTTATTTTTACCTCTAATCCAATTTACTTCTCAGAAACTCTGAACTTTTTTGACTGAAGAATACCGATTTTATCCCTAAGCCCCAAAACAAATCAGTTAAAGCTGTAATCAAGAATTATACTCTATCTTTAGGGTTATAAATCTGTACATAACGCACATTGCCAGTACGTTCAAGTAGTTACTGTGCTGTAATAAGCTTGATAGCTCTGGTCTTTGCAGTTCTTTGTCATGCATGTTATTTTGGTCTCTCAAAAATACTTTGCTCTTGTGAAGTGGATGCTATTTATTTGGAGTGTTTTACCTGTCTAAAGCAGTCAGCAAACCCCTTTTTTAGTAGAGAAGTCGTGATGTGTTGGTGTTGAGGTTCTTTTCACTCATGGCCCTGCTGAACAGTGTCTGCTGTGGTGGATCAGGACTGTTCTTGATTTTCCTGTCTGCTTACTTAGCTAATTAAAATAACAAATCTTCACAGCTGTCTGCTTCGGATTCATCCTTATCACCATAAACTAATTAAAATAATGCAACTGGTTGCAACTCATTAAATATCAACTATACTTTTCATATAATTATAAAGCTTAAAAAAGCCCCACAAAATACAACAAAAACTTGGTTCCTCTGCTCTTTCTTCCTTAGCTAATTGTAACTGTTTTCTCAAGATGCCTGCATGTTAACTTACATTTTCATCTGTCCTTCTTTTTCCTCTGATGTGCTCTTGCAATTGTATTTTTGTAGCTTCCCACTCCATTTTTCCTCCTGTCACTCTTAAGTTTTCTGAAGAGGAAACATCAAAATACTCAGGGTTTCTGCTCAGCTTAGTTGGGCGCCCTACAGAATGCATGCTTGTCCAAGGCTTTTAAGTCAACTTAGTGGGGAAATTGCAACAGGAACTATAATTCAAGGAAGCATTTAAGTACTGGCTTAATTTTGTTTCCCAGCGGCACCTTTATTCATGTGCTTTAATATGATACTGAATTGAGATTGTGGTCTGTATGTAAAATTATTTCTGAAATGAAAGAGATGGAGTTTTCTTACTGTAGAGAGAGTAGAGATCCCTAAAATGGAAATAATAAACTTACTTTTATTGGATTTTTTTGTATCCAAACTAATATATGTGTTGCCTAAAAGCCATGGGGATCCTAATGTAACTGATTAGGCAGGCAGATCTATGCTTTGATGCTCTGTTTATAAAACAGTAGGAATTCAGTGCTACTCTCTATTACAAAAAAAAAAAATTTCTCCCACCAATTTTACCAGGGATTTTTCCTTTACTGTAACTTAGCATTCTTCTCAGGGAATAATGTTTCTGCACACTTTTGAAGCAAGTTTAATCATTATTTACTGCAAGACCTTCACTTTTAATTAGGTCTTTCCTGTCTGTCTTTTCTTTCTTTTTCCCCAAGAAAAATTCCCCTTACCCTATTCTGTGCTGAACTCTACTGCTGTTTTGGCAGACCTGCTTTTAAAGGGCTTCCTTGCCTCTTCAACACCTGACAGATATTTTTCCAGTACAAACAATTAATACTTTTCTGTTTTCTTTGTTCTATTTTCGCCCATTCCCTGTTTTCCAGTTCTAAACCAGTGTCTGGCCAAAAATGGACAACAAACCTAAAAGAAAATCCAGGTTCCAATTTGTTCGTACCTGGTGTCTCTCTTCAGATCTGAAATTGCTTTAAAAGCCTGAGGAAGAAGACTTATCACACCTCTGCAGGGCAAAAGCAGTAAGAAGGGATCATTTTGCTTACCTCTGCAACATCCCTTGCTGCAGCTGCCAACATGTAATAATTGTATATGGGGTTATTCCATCATGTTTTAAAACGCTTCCTCAAGGAAGATACCTTAACACGTTCCCCAATTGTCCTTCCGAACAAGGATGACTGTCTGAATTGAGTTCTGCAGCTTGCGGTTGCACTTCTTTGCTCTGGGCTCTGGCTGGGCAGGTGCTTCTTAAATGGCATGCAAGCAGGTGGGGTGGGAACTGCGCTTGCAAACGGCCAGTTACACAGCCACCTGCCCCTTCTTTAGCGTAAATACCTGCTTTGTGGCCTTAATTAAGGCAATTTTGCAGGGATGTTTGGCATGCGGTTTCCTCTTTACAGGTATAATTGCATGTTCCTGATTACTTAAACATCCTGCTATTTTGACACCCCTTGTGTATGTACGTTATTAGAATCCCACACTTTTAGCCATACATAGTTGGAAATACAAGATAAAATTAGGTATTCTGCCTTTTTCCCTTCTAGTATTAAACGTGTGATGAAAGAGCTGAAGTGAGTCATAAAGGACAAGGAATATGTTCTAAAGGAGCAGTTCTCAAACTTTCTTGCTTTGTTCTGTATTCTTAAAACTAGTCTCCCGTTTTGTTCCACTTTTGTCTTTAGCAGACTTGTGTTTCCATGCTCTCTACTAAAATAAATGCCAGAGAAAGCCTAAACTGCTCAATTTATAACATCCTTCTCAAACATTGCAGGTACAAAGACAATATATCAAAGGAAAATGCAATGAAGCAAGCATTATTATTAATGTTTTCCATGTTGCTTAAATTATAAGAAACAATCAAAAAGCTATAAATTACTTGCTCTCTTGCATTATGCTGCTGAGCCACAACAATGGTTTGCCTTTTTAAGTTATTTAATTTGTTTGAGCTTCCTCCCCATTCTTCAGTACGATATCGGTGAGCAGACATCAAAGTTCACCTTGCTCACTCTTGACAAATTTCAAATGAAGAGAAAAACAATGATTTAAAGTAGCACCTGGGGAAATCAAAGCCTGGTACTAGCAGGAAGCGTGTGCTTGCTCCACAGTTGCTTTTTGTCAGTTGAGATATTGGTAAGCTTCAGTTCAAAGTCTGGTTTACTTATTTTCAGTGGTGAATAGGGCAGAGAAAGCCAGTCTCAAAGAGAAATGTGGAGCTTAAGGGTTCAGTCAGACACCAGGCTAAACTCATTCTTTCACCACAAGAAGTTGCTAAGCCACGCTTTGTTGGATTTGAGCTTGAGTTCATCATCACATGACAGTTCAATCAAAAGCTTTCTTCACTTTCCTGTGAAGCCAGGTGGCAAAACGTCTTCTGTGAAAATTGGACCCCTGGTCCAACTCTGATTTTTCACTGTCAGTACAGTATTCATTAAATTCTGTGCCCAAATTCAGGCAGTGCTTTTATTTGTTGGTACACATATGTATATATCTGATACATCAATATCAATAGTTACGTTGGGGTGAACTTTCAATTTCTTTATCGAGAGAGATTTAGTATTTGGCATATCTTCCCTATTTCCTTTGTGGTTTATAAATTACACTGTCTTTAACGCTGTCCTTGTTTTGTCACAAATATTAAAAGGTGTAGCTTTCAGTTCGGTTTTCTGGCATACTCAGTTCATTGAGATGTGCAAGCAAATTAATAGGCTGGTCTTCGTGGCTGCAAGTCATTCTCAAAGCAATCTGCACGTTCAAAACTGAAAGCACCATGAAAAACTTTACCTTGGAAAAAGATAAAGCAGACCTGTCAGAGACAAGTCAACACCTTTCCACATGAGAGCTATCTTACTCATGCTTGGAGAAGATTGTGATCGCTTCCCGTTTCACTGAACAAAACTGAAAACAAAAGTGAGCGTGTCACTTCTGGTTTAATTACATTTTCCAACTTTTCACCCTGATCTAGAATGACTTTCAGATTGATGGGCAATTTGGTGCAACCTGCAGTTTCTGAAGGATGGTATAGAGAAGGACTGAACTTAGCCCTGGCACTGCCAATGGAGTGTTTGTCAGAAATTCACTGTGTTTCCCAAGCACTGTTCATGCTTTATCACAGAAGGCACCCATCCATCTATGCCATTCACCAACTAGTCCAGTAAACTAATGAATTTTGCTTCCCCCCCCTTTTTTTTTGTACATCTTGATATGCCTTCAAAAATCAGAAAGTCTTCAACTACATATGCAAGAGGCAGAAAATTAGTGATATCAGCATTTGTACATCATTATGATGAGTAGTTTCTCTGTTTCATATGTTCCATGCGGCTTCATTTGGGAAGCTACATTTTGATATTTCCTTCACGAATAGTTTAAGGAATAATGTAACAAATAATTTAAGGAATAGCAGCTGTGTCTCAGGAGCTGACAACATGGTGTCCTTTTGCGCAACTCGTCAAATTTGTGAGTTTTGGCAATTTCAACAATATCAAGCTTGTGTTATAGGTTGCTTCGAAGAGCTTTTTAATAATATGCGCAAGAGCTGGGTTTTGCTTTTTGTTTCAATTTGCTTCTCAAAGGCATTCCTCTCCATTTGTTTTTTATTTATTTTTTTTAAAGACCTTTACTCTCTATTAAGATGCTCCTGAAGCAGGAAATGCTTCTTTAGATAACAGTTCATGACAAATGATGCCCCAAGGCACTGATTTGCTTTCTTCACCACTGCAAGTAAATCCGGATGATAGACAGTTGGGAACATACATTCTTACAATCTTCTGCTGTGTCTCACTTGTAGCAAGAAGCTACAGACAGCACCAGATCTCTTCAGCTTTCTCATGAAGGCTGTGATTCACCCGATCACCTTTTTCATCAACAACCCTTTGTGTTTTCTTTGTATTTTTCTGTTGAAGGTACTGCTACCAGTACCAGAAAATTACAATTACACATACAAATATGAAATAACCTTCATCCAGACCATATATAAATCAATGCAGTCATTTGAATACACGACTTGAAGATGAAAAAGACATTTTAAATGCATGTAAATTCCCTACCTTGAGATGAGAGTTCAGAATGAATCCAGAACTGACCTTAAGGAGCTAAGTACTTTCTTCACCTTTTCTTTTAATGTAAATGATCAACGTTTTAATGACTAACTACCCTGGAGAAGACACAGAATGCTCAAGTTTACTGGAATATTTTTCATGTTCTGTAACTTCTGAAATACAGATTTTAAATAATAGATAATAACTTTAATCTTAGAATCAATTTTGGACACAAGTCGCATTAAAATCAGTTGGGTTTTGCTTGATCCAGTACTGTAGTATCTGTATCACTCTTAATTTTTTTTATTTTACTGCAAACACCTCTGACATCATTCACCCTCTCAAAGATTTGTTCTGGGGGGAATATGTGCAGGGTAAAGAAAATGATAGCATCAGTGAGGCAATTCTTTATAATAGTTATGTTTAATGCTACAAAAACTTACTAGTTTGCATAAGTTTGTATTTGTGTACTGTAGTACTTTGCCATTTCAAATGGAAGATTATATCTAGAGATAGATGATTATGTCATTAAAATGCTTTATTTTTCTACACAATGCGGGGAATGGATTTCTTTGGGAAGCTGGGGGATGTTCAGGCACTGAGAACTACAGGGCTCTCTGAGTGCAAAAGTTCTTTATCTGATGGTCCCAGAGCTCTTCTTGGGACCATCTCTTGGAAGTCCCATCTGTTACGACAACTGTTATGGCTGGCAGTGCTTCAGATCAACACAATTTCCCAAACACAACATTTGTTTAAGACTCGACAGGAGCAGGTCTACCCACAGCATTGTGTTTTGCCATCCGGGATTTCTGCATGGTGACATTTTAAATGCTTTATAACTAATTTTAGAGGAGAGATTGACAGTATATTGCATTTTTTGATAAACAGATATATTTCTTACAACAGGCAAAGAGTTTATCTCTAAGCCCTAATGTCCTACTCCAAACTGACTGGGAACTACATCAATAACGCATCAGTGACAATGCACTTCTACGTCCTATAGGTATGTACTAGGGCCTTCCGTAAACATTTGGGCCTTTTGTAAACATTTTTTTTTTTTCCTCATAACTTTTCTTCCTAATTTTTTTGTAAATAAGCTTTGTCTGCATAGGAGATGAGGCATGCATCCCTGCGCAGTGTCTCATTGCAAGGATGTTCTCCCTGTAGGATTGTGCTGCAGCAGAAGAAACAGAAGGGATGAGTTGACATGGGATTGAGGAAGAGGTTTTAAAAAATCAGTTTTACATACTAAGCCAAGGTGCCTAAGGGAGAAGACTAGTACCTAGTTTCATATACTGTCCGTGGAAAGAGAGAGACGCAACTTAAGGGGCAGTTCCACAATAACTGAGTCAGTTGTACGGCACGTTTTCCGTGGGCCCTGTTACTGTGTGAACGTATTGTTGACACAGGGGAGATGACAGAAAGGGAACGGTGAGGGATGTGTTGTGTCACTTTGGGTTTCTCTGAAAAAGTGGTTCAAGTGCTGCCTTCTACTGATTCTGTTGAAGCTCATTCTGACAGATGCCAGGCCTAAAGTCTTCTCTGTATGTCCCCAAAGGGTGAATCAATGGGCTGCTGAGACACAATTACTTACCTACTGTTCCTAAATTGTTAGCAAATCACGCAATTGTCCGTTTCCACCAGATGCAAAAAAAGGAATAGAAACCTTGTTGGCTGATACTAGTAACTCATATCATAATGCTTAATTATGATTTGAGATTGCAGAAAAATTCATAGCAAAACAGTTTTTTCACAGCTCCAAAGTCTCAGTACTCACTGCTTTGTATGCAAACACTGAATATTCCTGCTTGCTAAGGTTATTTCCATTTTTTCTGCTCAATTTATATAAATATTTTATATCTACTATTGCAAATGTATTCTTGGTTTTCTTTCACAATTCCAGTGATGTATTTGACATGTAGGAACATTTTCAATATGAAAACCTTACAGCTCTAATCCTGCTCTCCTAATGCACAGAATTTCACAAGAAATTTTTGCCAGTACGCAGGGAATTCAGTAGGGTGATTTGAGCCAGCTGGATTCTACCCTTGCAGATCCTGGCACCATATCTTCCTTTAATTGTGGGGTGATCACAAAACTAATCAGCAACAGATCTGTGAGAAGTATTAAGTCCTACTCAAGACAAGGAAAAAAAAAAAATCAAATGCTTTGTGGCCATGCAACACAAACTTCAGTCAGAGTCCTGAGGTGAAATTGTCCCACCTCCCTTTTCTTGAAGGGAGCAAATCAGAAGACATCAGAGACGCCTCCAATTAATAAAGCTAAGTTTTATTAGACTAAAAAAAAATATAAAATTGAACAAGATAACTAAAAGAAGGTAATTAAACAGAGAAAATCCAGATACTTTGCTCTGCAGATTAAGTCAGTCTTAAAAATGAATGTGTGCTCTCCCCGTTGTGTCATAGCTGGTGCTTTCTCTAGCCCACTTTTCTAGCGAAGCAACTTCCTAAGGCTTCGAATCACTTTGGGCAACTTTTACCATGAACAAAGGTAACAATGTAGTAGTTAAAAATACAAAAGAAACATTTCTTGGCTAATATACTCAATGGGTAGCTAGTAGGTGGGCCCCTAATTTGCTCGCCACTTTTGATGAGGTCTTTGTTGCCATGCAGTTGTCAGGCAAGAAATGGTCAACCTTCTATGGCTCCCTGCAAGGGGTTGATCTTCACTGTCAATAAATTGCCATCCTTCAACTGTTTTTTCTGCTTTTTCACGTCAGTCTCTTTCTATCTTGAACTGTGAACTGTCCCCATCTCAACAATGTAATCTCTGTCTGAAGTTTTGCCTTTCTGATCTTTCATGGCTCTTGTCTACATACTTTCTAACAGCTGGTTCCTCAAAACTTTGAGCCAAGGTTACGCAAGTTGTGTGTTGTATCACACGCAGCTGAATCCCTGCAGGGAAGGTTACAGCTTCCCAGATGCTAAGAAAGGGTCTTTCCATTGCTTCTCAGGAATGTTTTGGCATGTTCCTGGCTTTCCTCAGAGCAAGCCCATTCTGCACTGTCACTGCAAGTCTCCTGGCTCATCCTTGCCTGGCTTTTCCCCACTGTGTCCACGTGCTGCTCTCAGGAGAGACAAAGTCTCTCCTCCCTCTGGGAGTCGCTGCCTGACCCGGAGTGTCCGAGGTAACACAGGCAGCCTTCCTCTCTATTGCCTAGCTGTGCCTTTTTCTATATGAACGCGGTACATGCAGTATTTGCCATTAACTCTGAACAAATGAATCAAAGGGTTCTGCAGCCTGCCAGAGGTAATAAGGTTTTTGACTGAGCTGTCTGCAAATGGATCTTCAAGTTAGATATACGCTTTGGCTCCTTGATGTTGCGCTGCCAGGCACCCCGGCAGCCATCCAGTAGGAGGTTGTATTACAGTTACATATAAAATGACTTCATCGTCAGGGTTTTTTTCATGGCTGTAGAGATCTTTGAGCAAATCAGTAGGGAGCAGAGACCCTGTTGGCAATTCTGATTCACAGGCTGTATGGCTGTAGGAAGAGGAATGCTGAAATCTCCGCTGGCAAAAAAAGATGTAGTAAGTTAAAAAAAGATGTCTCGGTGACCCTGCGTAGAAAAGAATACGTTTGAGTTGCTAGTGTCAAGAACAGGTGTACCTGAAAACAAGGTTTTCCTTCTGAGTAGAAAATTGTAGGAAGGCACATTCTGGCAAAGAAAACCTTAAGCCTTCACTGGCAAAAAATGGATGCTAAAAGCGCTGTCTTTTGTTAACTGTAATAAGATACAGACAATGAAGTTGGAGCCAAGGGAGCGTTTGTTAACAAACAGGTTTGGGGCTGACCAGGAGCATCCTGCTGGGAAAGTGTTCCACAGATGGCCACGCATCTGATGGTTTTTCAAAGGCTCGTTTGAAGAATAGTGCCGGGGTGACCAAAGCTCAGCAAAGGAATTTCTGGGCTTGTAGCTTTCGGTTTGGCAAAATAGATTAAGGGACAATAAATACCACATTTATGTAGCCTTTAAGGTAGATTAGTTTATAGGAGTTTAAAATAAATAAAAAACCCCCTTAATCTACAGGGTCATCTTTGCGGTGAGTTTTCTAAGAGTTGATATCAAGGAAGAAGGCTTTTGTAGCTTGCTACTTGGCATATTCAGCAGAAACCAATAAGAATAGACAAGTGTTCCGCGTTTAGTCAGGGAAATGTTAGTGATTTGGTTAATAATTAAGTCAGTTCATTTCATTCTAACCTCTTTTGTTTTTTCTGGAGTGGGGAAACAACTTTCAACTGCTTTTCCTTTCTAATAATGTAGCTCCTGTGGCATTGTTTGATGGGCTTCATTCATGTGTGTTGAAATTTCCTGGAAAGAAGTCTAAATGTTCAAAAATGTGCTTTCTCTGCCTCCAGGTTTTCCCGGTTATTTGGCTTTTTCTTTAGCTGCAAAGGCTTTTGACGATAGAGCTGGCTGAATACTTTCAGGCAAGGGGGAAAAAAAATTATGTTTTTCTATATGTTTCATATAGAAATGCTGTTTTGTTGAGCCCCAAATGTTTCTTTCATCATGTACCCGGTGCGAGTGCTTGCCAAGCCCAGAGCAGGGTGCCAGGTGAGGAGTGCCTGGATTCCTGACGGCTTGTCCTAGGGGGCACGGATGCAGGGAGCTGCCAGGGCTTCAGACTTTGGTCAGTCTTCTGCTGCCTGAGCCCGAGAGCCAGAGTTTCCTCTTGCTCCTCAGTGAAATTGTCATCTTTGCTCTGGTCATGAAAGCTGACAGGAACATCAATATCACTAAGTGGTTGCGGAGCCTGGGGAATTTAGCACATGTTAGTTTTTGGTCTGATTTGGACTGTAACTTAGAAGAGTAAAACAAAATCAGCCATGAATGGAAACCCTGCTTTCCAGCCAGCTCTTTTCTAGCCCTCACCTGGTGCTAATGAGGGAAAGAAAATTGGAGTCTCTTGTGCTGGAGGCATTTACACCCACTTCTATTTGATTTTCTATAAGGCCAGTTTGAGTTTCATCACTGTTAATGCATTTAAAACTTAATGCAAATAGTTATTAATGTTTGTGACTGGTATCCACCAAAAAAAAAAACCCCACAGAAAAATGATGACCAGAGATTCAATTCAATCGTATTAACGTACAGAGATCAATGTGGTGAAAATTACGTATTTCCTCTACTTTAGCTGAGTACAGACTTTCCAGCTTTTCACACTTCCAGGTTTTAACTGTCTAAACTCTGCCATCCAGCTCACCGACCAGTTGTACAAACCAGCATAGGTATCACAGTGTTACTGGTCTTTTGCAGTTGATATGGCGAGCGTTAGATATGCTGCCTTTTCCAAGCAGAGTAAGATGGGATTCCTTCCCCTAGGACAAGGAAAAATATATATTCCTATTTCAGTGCTGAACAGCTTATGTTTCTCCAGTCCCAAACAGGCATGAGTGTTTTATCTTGCATTTATATTCTTAATTTGCCCATAATTGCTTTCAGGCATCACATCTGAGGCCAGCCTTCATTAATATGTTAATTGTGCAGTCCCTCCCAGTGGATTTTTCCAAAGCTAAGAGTAAACAGAAAGGTTTATTCCCCCGCCCTTCCCCCAAGCCCTCTAAACAGAAAAATATTATTCAGATATGAGATACTTGTCTAGGCTCGGATCTCTGTGATGGAGTGCATTTATTTCACATTTCTGGATCTGCCCAAAATAGCTGATCAGAATCCCTCTGTCGGAACGGATCGGAGGCTCATAAGGTCAGAACAAAACTGCTTTTTTTTAGGTGCAGTTTAGAACACTATACCCATTTCCCCTGTCCTATTCTGTATGGATATGCTAAATGGATTAAAAAAAAAAAAAGCTGACATTATCAAAGTACTACAGGGAATTACCCACACACTTGCTGTTAATTAATGTGAGATGTGCAGAGGATTTGCCCACACTGCTTTGAAAATCTCAGCTAAAACATTTTAATGGTGAGTATTTTCAGGGAATGAAAAATAGAAGGTGCCCTGTAAAACAGGCTCCTTAACTGTTTATTGCCTCTCTCAGCTCTCAAGTTGGATTTATAGAAAGGTCATTTACAGAAAAATCTTAGAGTTCATTTTAGACTTGTCCTGAAGACAGCCCTCAAAGCTTTCCAGTTAGGAAGGATGGAGGACAACATGAATTAAAATGATTTTTTTTTTTTTTTAAATAATTCAAATTATTTGTTGGAATTAGGATTCTTCCAGCAACCTCTCTTTCTCTGTTAGGACTGATGATAAACTGTGCAAGGAAAGGGCCAGCAGCAACAAGGTGCAAAAATAATTCACTGCTTGTTTCTCTATTTCTTTCTCCCTTTTATCCTGCCACAGGTGGGGGCAGCTTGTGAAATTGCCGTAGGTTGGCTGAGCGAGTAGGGGTGTTAACTGTCAGCTATAATGGATGTGCTAAAGGCATCCGGGAAAAGTTTGTGCTTCTGTATCCATTGATATCCTTCTCATCTTTTCTGTGAACCCTTTTGGTTCCCCCTGCTGCTGACTGTCATCCTTCCCAGTTCTCCCAGTCCTGCCCGTAGTCTCTAACTGTCCTCTTCACCTGCCCAGGGCGTCCTGCTTTGGCCAAAGGCTCAGCGAGCCTCTGACTGACTGGGCATTATTCATTTCGTAGGTGCAGAAAGCAGAAAGTAAATCATGCCAAGGGGGATGCTGGCTGTTTAGGCCCCATTCCAGTAAAGCCTGAGGTGCACATGCGAGCCGAAAAAAACATGTGCAGACATTTGCAACAGATACAGCCAGGACTCATACCTGGCTGCTTTTCCTTCTGTTTAAATACAGCTTCAAATGTATCCTCATCCCCAGTCCTTAGCTATTGATGCTTATATTGCTCATCTTTGCAGGTTATAATGGATGCAGGATGGTCACAACAGGCGTATGAGAAAATCATTTTGGCAGCCAGAAAACAAACACAACAGATGCCCTACCTCTGCTCATTCCCTAAGCTCTTGCGGACTCACTCAGTCCATCAGATTCTTTATTACAAGTCAAGATTCATTCAACAGCTGAAATTGTGACTCAGATACCTCATCTTTCCTCCTCCGGAACTTGCTGACTTGTGCTCTCTGTCAATCCAGCTTTTTGGATCCTATACTTTTTACCCTGCACGTGATGAGTATCTGCTCCTTACACATAATGGCATGTGCATTCAGTGTGACTGCGCTGCCTGCCTCTGTATTTCATGCACTGTCAATGAGATGCGATGCCTTTATTTTTCATTTAAATATTTCTTCTGCTTCTGGTTACCTGGGTCTTTCACGTATCTGTATTACCTCCTTTCCAGTCCATGTGCCCATTTGCAGACTATTGATAAAAAGTGATTTTTGTCCTGTGAGTAAATTGTACTCACGTGAAAGGAATTGCTCCTACAGGATGTATGAAGGATTTTTGCAGAAAGCACCGGAGGACTGTTGAGAGGTATTTTTCATAGCTCTGAAGACTTTCATATAGGTTTGCTGAAGATAAGCCAGATAAGAAGGTGCTGTGGGCTCCATTAATAGGGACTCAGGGACTTTACATCAGTGTGGTGCTTCTTCTCTAAGCTGGCATGGCACTTACAGAAGTGTGCTTCGTCTGCAGCTAAATCCTTGTCTGAGGTAGTATTTAATTCTGTCTTCTCCCCATCCCTGGCCATCCTCCATACGTTACCTGCAGGGACCCCGAGTGATTCTTTCATCAAAGCTTTATGGAACAGATGTATTTCTGTTTCAATCCACCCTTCATATAGAGTAATAACTGCTTTTAGTAGTGAGGCAATGAGTGTAACTCTTCATATTTTTATGAATGCATATAATGCTGAGTCCATTTTTAGTAATTTTCCAAGTAAAGTTAATTTTACTATGCTTTTTCTGTTTACATTTTCAAGCACACCGGGTCACACACTAGTACCCATTCTAGTAAATAGGGGTCAAGCTGCACAGAGGATCTCAAACACAGGGTCTGTGAAGCCTGTCAGGTAAGGTAGTCTTTTCCACCAGGATCCATTGAATTCCCAGTTTTCCCATACATAAGGATGTATGCCATGTAACTGGCCCAATTTAACAGTTTGCGTTCCTGGAATCAGCGAAAGTATCTGTATTGTGTCCAGCATTGCCCATCTATGTCATGTTTGGGAGTTCATCTGCAAAATAGCTATTAAAATAGAAAAATTATAAATATGCGTCGGATTTGAGAATGGGGGAGTCCTGTAGCTAGCGCTGCGTTGCCCTACTTTGTGACTCAAGCCCCTGGTCGAGGCACACACGCCCCTTGCTTCGCAGTGCGCTGCTCGGTGCTCGGAGAAAGGACTGACACGCTCTGACACAGACACGGCGATAATAGCTTCAAAGAAATCTTAATTTCTTAATTTCTATTCAATGCAGTAATCTTTTTCAGTTTTAAAGAAAACAATTTAAAACAATCTGGAAGGCATGCAAAATGTGTTTTAAATAGCTGATATTTATAGCTGCTTCATTTTTTTTGAAGTCCCTATTCTTAACAACCAATAACGGCAATTCAGTAGCAATACAGTTCCTGCCAGTAACCTTCTCCTAGGAAAAAGGATTTCACTAAGCTTTATCGCTCAGCGTAGCCAACAGAAATATTTGATACTAAGAGCAGCGGAACCAGAAATCCACTTCAGATGTCCTTCAAACAGCCAGATGAGGAATTCAAGGAGATGTGGAATAGGAAACTCAGAAAATGGAGCTTGACTTTGATACTTACTTGGTGTGATAGAGTAATTTACTCTCCATATAGATCTTACTGTATAAGAAAAAGGAGGAAAAAGGAAGCAGTAATGTGTCACCTTATCTAAATAAGGTACCTGTCATTCCTGAAATTCTGTTTAAACTATGATGGATGTTCTTATTCAACAAGAGAGATTTTTTCCCCCACAGTGAAAGCCGATCCTTTCAAACAGAAAAGGATAATGATGAGACCGAATTTCCTGCTTATGGATGAGACTGAAACAATGCAGAAATAGCTGCAGAGCAGATGCCCTGGGATTCCCTTCTGACCACTTGCAATGTGTATAGCTGTAGAAAAGGACAGTGATTTGAATAGAAAACCAGCTGTGCTAATTGTCTTGCCAGAGACATCTGTATTCTTTGAAGTGGTAACATACTCTCACGATGCAATGTGTTTATTTCCTGAGAAAATTTTGTTTTCTTTTCAGTTAATTTTGATCGACTGGTCCGTCATTCCAGAACTTAATCTTTTTGCTACTTATCCATGGTTCTGATGTTAATGTTTTGCTAATTTAACTAAAGACTTTAGCTGGAAATAGATCTGTGGTATTTACTCTTCCCCCCCCCCCCCCCAGCACACGA
>NW_009207423.1:90410-92100 GCF_000690835.1 Fulmarus glacialis
ATGCTTTTTTCTATAGCTTCTTTTTGAACACTGTTTTTAAAACAATTAATCTGGCCAGTGCATTGACCTATTCCTCAATAATCTAGAGGACAGTTCTCCAAAATGTGCAGTGAACCTCTTCAGCATTAAAATCATGTACTACACTACACATATCATACATTAAATTCAGGGCTCTCTACCCTAGACTAATGTAAGTAGGTAAAGTAACAAAGAAAAGATGCTTGTGCTATGGTAGCGTCAATTAAAACCTACTTCAGCACAGTAAACAATGTAAATCAGGCCACTTCATGCAAATAGGGCTATCTGAGAAGGCTTGATGTTACGGTGGGTACGCGTGGGTGTTTTGGGATGATGGGGGGAAATAGGAATGAACACTGACTGCCTGTATCACAAATTGCTATTATTTTGTGTGGTGTTTGTAACCCCAGCTGGGGAGCCAGGGACTAACCCAGCCACTGTAAAGCTGCAAAATAACTTAAAATCCATAACTCATTAGATACCTTAAGTCACTGAAGCCAGGAGGGATGCTCCCATGCACACTACTAGCTGATCAACCTGTCGTCATTCTTGAATATATCATCTTTCCAATAGCTGTGGGGTCCCCTTCTTTGATGCTTGGCAACATTTGTGCTACAGATATCCTTCAGAGTGGTGTTTTTTAGGAATGGTGATTTAGAAGATGACTATATATCCATGCACAAAGGATACTTGATGATCTTTGTGTATTCTTTTGTCCAAAGTAGTTGAGTACTGTACCTACAGTGAGATGGTATTACTTACAGCAAATAAAAACAAGCAAGGGTTTAGGCAACTCTTTCTTACAGCCCACCCACTGGAACCACAGGCTTCGTATAAAAATGAATGAGTTGCATTTATAGAAAGCTTATTGAACGACCTTTCTAAACTGCTTTACTGTGCCTAATATACGCTGTTGCTCTCAGGAGCCAATTATGTTCTAGGGACACAGCAGGGTTTTGCAGGCCTGCCTAAAAGTCCTAAACCCTGCTCTGACTGAAAATACTGCAGAAGCAAGTTCATTTACACCTCTTCGATGTGCTGTTTCATTGTTTACACAGTATTTTCATCAAAGAGTATTCTGCTCGTTAAGCACAGCAGAACCTGACAGACGGGACCTGGAACGCTTGCCATCAAATTTAGCCCAAGTCTATCTGACATCTCAGCAGGGAAGTGGAGAGCTGTGATTCTGAAAGAGGTGGTTTGCCGTCTCTAATCTCGAGTATACGGCACTGAAAAGAGCTGTTCCTACATAATGCAATTTGTACCATCAGGCATTGTAAGTTTTAAACCACAGATCTGTACTTCTTGAACCCCTTTTTTTGAAGTGATTTTCTTCGCTCGCTGACATTTTAAGTGTTCTGTGTTTGGTGCCACTAGATTATGACATTTTGATGTTTAGTTAGAAATCCAAAATAGCAATTAGGGAATTACAAATTGCAGAAATCTTGCTGTTTAACTATTAATTATATTCCTTATTGTCTCAACTAGTAAATGATTATACAAAAATGTCTCTTAAAAATAACATGCAAAACCTTGTTATAATTAGGGTATTCCTGAGATGTCAGTCCCTAGTCGATGGAACTGACTTATCTCTAGAGCCTGCTGAAGATGACAGCGTTTCCGTATGAAGAACAGTTGTGGTAGGTTGTCCCTGGCTGGAGGCCAGGTGCCC
>NW_009207424.1:0-14601 GCF_000690835.1 Fulmarus glacialis
CCCCAAAGTTTGCCTCAATGTTAGGACTATATGTAGTGCTTTGTTATCTTCCAAGCCACTGATTAAGCAGCATTAATCTGAAAACAATTCCATATGAGGCATGTTAGGATAAAATATGTGTGATTCTGCACAAATACAAATACTAACCAGCTTTGAACGTGGTGGAGTTGGATTTTCTATCTGCTGTTTTATGATAAGCCAAGAATTCTCCTTTAGTTAATGATGCTTCTACCTTATTAGTCTTTTCAACATTTGTTAGATATTACAATTATCTGTAATCTCTATAAGTTGTGAAAAGCATCAGATGGCATCTAGTCATGGTGATCACCAAAACCAGTCCTAGTTTCCCAAATCATATAATGCTCATATGATAAAGTTGCTCCACATATATACATTTAAATATGTTTATAAACAGTTTAAAACTATTTTTCTCCTACGTCCTAGTTGTTAATAGATGTGAATCTCCAGGATTTTTTTAATATCATGTTCTTAAGTGTAGTGGTGAAGATAGTTAGCATAGCTAGAATTCTTAATTAAGCAATTCTTTGCTGCCAGATATTTTACCATAAGTAAGAAAATGCTGTGCTTATCAGTTTTATTTTTGTGGGGTGTGTGCATGTGTGTGTATATAAATGTCATAATAGATTGTGTCTGGATTTCAGACTCGCATATTCATGGCTCAGCACCAAGTTTTTCACTTCACAGTGGATGTAATGTCTTTGCATTGTTTAGCTTTCTTGATGAATATTTGATAACCAGAGGAGTCTAGATTTGAAAACAATCCTGCCATATCATTATAATTCCTGGATTGTCATGATAAAAATGAGTTGACCGGAGTGTGCTGGCCAGAGAATTTCAGTTCGGTTTTGGTCTCTCTAGACTGATTCTACTTTGCACATACCTTAACAGGTAATACTCTGAGGTATAGATAGAGATTTTGTTTTGTTTTGCTTTCCAGTGATGTTAATGATCTTGAACTCCATTTCAGGGTATGCATGTGCTTAGCTGGCTTCCAAACAGCTCCTCACACATCGCCATTCAGAGCTTCTGTTAAGACACAGATCACATTATGGGACACTGACAGATTTTTCTCCAATTATTTCATGTGGCCACATTTGTGAGAGATAGTCTAGAAGGATAATTTTAATAAAAAACAAGTTCTGTCATTGGTGAATAAGCTCAGATATACAGATCTAAGAGTTCTTTTTGAAGGGTTAAACTCATCCTTGTCAGATGAACAAATTAGGTTAGACTGGTGAAATAGGTGTTTTGAGTGGCACTCCAGTATTGATTAGCTTCAAATTGAACTACTGCTCAGGGAAAATTTTTTGTTATATTGCACATTTTAAAGTTGGAGATAGAGTTGTGTTATGTACTTTCCTCTAGGCTGAATGTGTCAATCTACATGTAGCTTCCTGCTTGCCTTTATTTCATAGGTAAAAGAGTTGTATGTTAACAGATTTCATTCCATTTCTTCTGTTGTCTTTCTAATTCACCTAGTGAATTTCAGTGAGTATTCGTTATTTTGGAAAGTATGAGGAAATGACTGATTTGCTAATAGAAAGTGCCAAGCAACTTCAGTGATTTTAGGTGAAAGTTTGAACTGCGGATGCTAAATTTCAAACTTTGTTTTCTTAAAGTAGCTGTTTAATGAAGGAAAAAATGCAGAGAACATGATTTTTCCTTGCGGTGATTAATTAAATTCTATATTGCATTTAAGTTTCAAAGCTTTTTAAGATTAGTGGTTAGTAATTAAATAATACTAATTCTGGAATTAATAACGGCAAAATTAATAGTTGTTTAATAAAGAGGTTTTTAATCATTGATAGCTTTCAAAAGCTCTTTGGATAAACACTGTTCTTTCAGATATTTTAAAACATCTCACATAAGCCTAATCTTTAAGGGGATACCCTGCACATGAGCTGTGGTTCTACCCATAGCAAGCTTTTGATGTTGCAAGGATGTTGTCCCTGTTTAAAACTTTAGTATGTGGATATATGCACTAACTAGCTAGACAATCCCATTGACAAATACAGTTTTGTAGGACAGTAGAGATCTGTTAAGTGGAAAACAAGAGCCATGTGCTGGTTATTTTTTAAAATTGTGATCTATTAGGGAGAAAGTAAGTACAGGGCATAGTGGGATAAAATGCTTGTAAATACCATTTCATATTTCTATTTAAAGCTACAAGTACAAAAGATGAGGTGGAGGAACTCATAGATTATTTCATTTTCCTTTATGCAGCACCTGGTGTATATCTTCATAAAATCTTGTACATCTGTCTGAAATATTAGCAGAATGAAAATAGAGCATAAATTAAAAGAGTTTGTCATAACTAATGGCAAGAGGTAATTTGGCTGTCAAATGCAATGCAACACAATAATTCAAGGAAGCAAATACTAATATGGCTAGAAAGAAACGCATTACCTTTCAAGTCTCTCTTTGAAGTTATCTTAAGAAGATTCAGATGGGAAGAAGAAACATTTGGAATGCATCGAGTACTGCATAATAGGAAAATGGATACAGCCCTTCCTAAAAATACTGCTTGAAATTCTGAAGTCCCTTAATCGGACCATCATATTAGGGAAAAAACAAAACAAAACCAAACCAACAAAAAAACCATGGCATTAGCAATCTGTATGACTAAGAGTAACTGCATTCTTTTGTGACTTCAGGCACTAGGTCCCTATTCACACATTTATCTAAGAATATTACTTCACAATGCAGTTTAATTTAAAAACAAACAGAGCTCCCACTTTGGAATCTTCCTGCAAGAAATAAAAAAGGACAGGAATTAACATCAGCTTCCAAAAGAGCTAGGGCCTTAGCTCACAAAGAAAATAATGAAATTAAGATGTGGTTAAAAATAAACATAAGAATAAATTAGCTCCAGAACAAAATCACTCTACTGATTGAAAAGAGAGGAATATTTTCAAAATAGATGGATTTTAACATGCTTACAAAATAAACAGAAGACAAAACAAATCAAACTGTTCATCTTAAAGCCTTGAAGAAAATGCCATCACACAGTGATTGTGATAGAGATAGATTATTTTCTTTGTCTTTTTAAGAAGCAGTGCTTTGAGTTTCTGGTAAAATGGGGCATTATTAATTTCTCCCAGTGATGTCTCTGCCAGTAACATAGTATACAGTGTAACTCTTTACCTTCAAATAAAAATATTTGAAAGCTATGTATCAGGATTGAAGAAAATAGGTGCAGTAACACTGCACCATGTCTTATCACTGTCTTTTGTGGACAAATTCTACATACTTAATTTAGCATGTGTATTTTTGATATGGTGTTTCCGGATGTTCCAGAAGGAAGAAAACTTTTAAAATATGGGATACTCTCTTGCACTGAACTTTATAGGGAAGATTGTGCTGCTGTTGAAGGGTTTACCCAAAGAATGAAAAGCTGTCTGCAGATTCCTCCTTTGAAATAAGGAGCAGAGGCTACTATTGCAAAAGTATGTACAGAATTAGGGTCAAATTCCCTTTTTTTTTCTTTCCCCCCCCCCAGTCCCTTCATTCGTTTCAGACAGTATAAAGCACTCTTGTTCCCTTGTCAGGAAGGTGATACCAAAATCTCTGTAGACTAGAATACTATGTGAACAAAGATCAGTTTAATGAATTGCTTTTTAAAAACTTCATCACTTTTATTCAAGTTTCTATCCATTTTTTCTCCAATGGATTGGTGTTGTGTCTTTTAATATGGAAGAGCAGATAATTTAAAGTGAGGATTAACATAATGTTATTCTGCTATTTTTTATATGACAAATTTATATTGAGGATAATTCTGACATACTGCGTATTTTAGAAAAAGATCAATTAATAATGGAACCTATTTTATTATATATACTACAGCTGGTAGTTTCAAGGTTAATTGTTAACAAAATTCTACCATTTCCTCAATTCAATTTGGCTTAGTAGAGATTTTACCAGGTTTTATTTTCCCATAGGAAGGTAAATGTATTCTCTGGTGAGTACATTCCTTTATAACAAAAGAAACATAGTTTTATTTAACTACTGCTATTTATTTCTGAAACAATAGTATTTATTAAAACATGTACATGTACTTTGGAGAGGCCTGATCACTACATTTGGAAGTTTTCATGCAAAATCAGATTTTTTTAAAAAAACAGAGATTCTGATGTCTCTGAAATAGGGCTACAGGTGCAGATTAGGTTTTCCCTTCCAGACCATTTTAAACTATATTCGTGGTTGGCAGATCTTATTAGGGTTAGATGTATCCTCAATCAAATGTGACAACTAATTAATTAATTTTCAGCACATGGTTCTCTCCTATTCTTCTCCTTGCCTCCTTGTTTTCACTGCTTCCTTGTTTTTCTGGAAATAAGTGGGAAACTTTTGTCCAAATCACAACAGTGGTCAGAACAATTATATGACCGAGAAGGGAGGGAGTGGGCATGCTGTGTTTAGGAGCTTAAGGATCCTCCTGTCCTCCTGCCAGTAATATGTATTGAGACTGATCTTGTGCTTGCCCAACTTAATTATTTCTAAATATCCCTGCATCAGAAGGACATTTTTAGTCTTACCTGGCAGTTGCATCAAACTTGGACAGTGTGGAGACTTGCAGTTTTTATAAATGTAAGCTATACTTTCAGATGACATATTTAAAAACTTTTTAATTTTTATTTTAAGATCATATGTATTAAAAGAAAAAACTAAATACTTTTTGCAAGACTGTGATAATATTTTAAGGTGTTATAACAATTATTGTATAAAAATATTGATAATGTGTCTACTTTTCAAACAGCAACAAGTCATTAGTTATAAGCTCAGAAGAAATGCCTACAAGGAGCAGTTTTTAAATAGTGTGGGATGGTGACTTATCCACAGTAATACCATTATAGTCATGCTTTTGAGAGATACTTGTGTCAATTTGGAATTTATATGAAGAAGATAGAAATCCATAGGTTTTAAGCTAATTATCCACAAAAATTTTGATTTGGATGTGGTTTTTGTTTAAAATAACTAATCAAATATGAAAACTGAGTTTTATATTGATTAAAATCGCGATAGGTCTTAACAGCTCCCTTGTGAATCCATCTGTTCATACTATTATACCCCTGCATCATGAACACACTATGAATATCTTTATTTTGTAGTGACATATTGCTATTAGAGGCTTCTGAATTTATACCATAATTGTGCTTCCTACATGTTTTATACAGCCATGTATATATAATTATATTTTACTAAAATGTACTGTCTAACACAGAAACTTCAACAGCACACAAACAGCTCAAAAATCAATTGCCAGTGTGTCATAAGTACACTATTGACTGTAGAGAATGATACTAGAACACTATTGAATATTGATTTTAAGTTCAGGCATCTCTTCAACAGTCAGTAAAGACATGCTCTGTCACTCTTGCAGTAGAAACAGCTTGCTTCTTTTCTTACCTATAACGTTTCCTAATTGTCATAAATAAGCTCCTTGTTACGCTGCTTTTATGTATTTTTTTCCCTCTCCTTTCTCTTTCTTTTTGGTCAGTGTTGTTACTTTTATAGCATACATAATTCGCTTTATGGCACAGTAATTGAAATACAGCTAAAGTGTATTTTACTTTTTTTACATTGTGGACTGTAGAAAATACACAGTGGAGGGTTTCCCTGTGTGTTATGCTGTAGTTAGAATTAGGCAGGCTAAGCAAGTTTTGGTTTCTTTCTTTTCTACACAGAAGCATGAATTTTTTTTTTTCCTCTCTCTCATTTGGACTGCCAAGGAGCGCAGAAGTAGCATACAAGGATTGCATCCATAGCCATGTCTGGCCATTTAATTTCAACCTCTTAATTGTCCTTTCTGCTGCATGTCACTGGAACTCGCAAGTTGGATGAAAGTGAAATATGCCATTTGTGTAGGACTCTACAGTGGCTTGTGGCTTTCAGTATTAACTGAGTTTGTTGTATGTGTAGGCGTATATCGTCGATACCCTTTGGCATCTTCTTTTTTTTCCCTCTGGTCTTGAAATAACAGTTTTTTAGCAAAAGGTGGAGTCAGGACATAAAGATCTTTGTTTAGCTGAAATAATGATACAATGGGGGACTCAATTCCTCTATTTATTCCCAGTCCTCATAAGCTGTAGATGCCTTTAGTGCCTTTCAGTTCTTTTCTATTGCAAGGCTCTATCACCAGTCTTGAGCGAATAATATGATAAATGATTCAAATGAACAAACAGTGCAGTGAATAAAGTTGCAGATGGAAATCTTTACTGACAAATATAAAACAAATATAAATATATTTTTGCAGATAGTAATTCTTACACCTTGAAGAGTCTGTCTCATCATGAAAAGAGTAGAAAGGAAAATTCCTGGTCAAAAAAAGGAATTTTTTAGATGAGAATATGTTGTCTTTATCTTTACACAGAACTGGGTTTCCAAGGAGTCAGATAATCAGAGTATGCTGATACACCTGACCTAGAAATTTAAACTGCAGTTTTAAATTCATTCCCTTTCTAGGACAGAGACCCCAATTTAGTTGTATACATGCCAGATTGCCTTGAAAACATTTCCCACAGATCTCATGAGGTAATGTCCCAGAAACTTGACTTTTAAGGCAAGAATGACTCATTCCCTATAGACTGAATGCCTAAGACACAAAGTAGGGGTAAATGTTACTTGCTAACCAATTTTGTCAGTGTTTCAGAGAATATTTCAGTGGTATTTTCTAATATGATAAAGTAGAACTTTATTTCATTTTCTTTGGCAATAGATACTTCGTAATTGAAGCGAATTAAAGGATGCAATAAATGTCTCCTTTAAGCATAAATATTTTTTAACTTTTTTTTTTCTTTTTAACTTTTATCCATATTAAATCAGACCAGTTAGCCTTTCTCAGGAACAATGCTGCTCATCATTAAATAGATATAAGCTTAAATTGCACTACCTTACATTCTCCTATACTAAGTATAACACAGATAATGAAGAGCCCTGAAGAAAAATTTTTGTATTCACTGGGTGAAATATCTCCCTGTTCAGAGGGCTCAGGGAAAAACTTAGCAGTTTCATTTTTTTGGTCTGTCTGAAATTTAAGAGTCTGTATGATAAAATGAGATGCTTCTTACACAAACAAGAAGATCAATCTAAGCTCTCTGAGGGAAACATATTATGAATGATAGTGGTTACTCTGCTTTTTTTTGTCTGTTACATTGATTTATGCACTATAAATGTTTGATTTCAGTCCAGATATATGAAAATGGGACTAGTGTAACATAACATGCATAGATTTTATTTAATTTAGCAGGCCATAATATTACTAAAATTTTGGGTTGAAATATTTACTGACTGCAAAAGCCAGGCATATTGTTCTAAAACAAAGCAGTAAGCCTATCCCTGGAGTTAAAAAAAAAATCAATTTTTGATATATTTAGATCTTGTAAGCAACTTAATTGCCTTTTAGGCCTTACAATTCCAAAAGGGGTTGGTTACCCACTCTCTTCCAGTGTTTTGAATAAATAAATAAAAACTCTTATCCAGTCATAAAGTTCTGAAGATGTGGGCATTAATTTTCCATCCTAGTTGTACATATTATAATTTTACACATGAACAGCACAATATCGCCTTTCTGATAATGAATGGCATTGTAGGCTCAGGGAAAAACAGTACTTTGGATCTGACATTTCTCTTTGTCACACGTGCATTTGTAGTACTTATTGTCAATATTTTATTATGTTTTCCAAAGATGGCTTAGTGAAAAAAAATGAAGCCACTGATGATTGAACATGTGCTTGGTGTACGAATGTGGAAGAGGTTGGAGTTGACTGAAGACCTTGTGCTTGGTTACAGGGGTAGAGGCTTCAGATGGGAAGAAATCTACACTATTTTGGCAAAGCTCAAAGCAAGCTTTACATACAGTAAGGTTTGAGGAGGAATTGTGCTTCATCAGACAGCCTAACAAGTAGCTGTGCAATGCTTCACTACTCCAGTAGCAGTTTCAGTGATGAGCATGTAAGGTGAAGCCCTTCTAGAGAATTTAGAAACAGAGGTAATCGCTGTACTTCCACCAGCTAGAATCTGTGTGCAGAAATTGAGTGATTGACTCTTAATACTCACTTTACAAGCCAAAGATAATTCACATCTATCTATCTTTTTTTTGTCAGTCCAGTTGTTTTTCTTCTTTTTTCCTTTCCTTTGTGAGGTATCAGAAATGCAGTATTTGAAGTCCTGTCTTCTCTGAGGTGTAGAAATAGTGTTATTACCTTCCTCTACAATATGATACTTTTGACTATGAATTCTGAAAATGATTGCTATTCTTGTTTGTGCCAAACCCTCTTGGCTCCACTTACTTTTTTTCCTGTTCACCACCAGTCTCACTTTTCCTAGTGCCTTTGATGATTTCTAAAATTGTTTTTCCCACTTAACAACTGACTTTTTAGTCTCAGTTTATTTCTGAAAATGAGCTTGCATTTTTAAATAAAAAAAATGCTGTATGATTATTTTAACATTCATAATACTAGGATTTTTAAAGTTCTGTAAACACAATTTCTTTATCTTCACTGGCATTTGTGTGAATAAGTGATGCTGTGTACCCAATCTCTGAAGTTTTTAATGAAAATAGTAAGTAAAAAGAGACTCAGAATTGCTGCATTCAATCAGGTAATTCTTTAATCCGTTCAGCAAAATATCCTTATATGATGTCATAGCTAATTCACTGGAAATTAGTTTTGCAAAACATTTATGAGAACTAGTCTAAATGTTTTGTGAAAACATGTTTGCATATTGTTCTTAGTTTTATTGTTAATTTTTAGGTCATTGTTTTCCATTTTGCATTTCGTTAGAAAGTCAATTATTCTTTGAAACAGAGTTGAAACAGATATATGAAGTGTTTACATTTTACCTCTTTTTCCTCAGTTAATAAATACTTTCTGAAAGGATCCTGATTTGTTGACCAACATTTCTGCTAAACAACACCCCCTACATTAATCAAGTTTAATTGTTGCTGCTTACTTTCATAGGCCTACTCCACTGTTCTTCATCAAAAGCTCAGCATATATGTTAGCTAATTCCCATAATTCCTTGAGATGTATATTTCCTATGCTTGATTTGTATTTCTTCAGCCTCTCTTAACTATTCTTTTACCTGACTTCATAGGAACTATTTTTCATGATGTCTCATGAGTTATAAATTGAAAACAAAAACAAACCCAGGAATTCAGAATCATAATGATAAAGTGCTAATTATTCATTTGGAGGCTTACGGTTGTGTGAGATTGCACAGTAGGTTGATGTTCACCAAAGAGATTCCTGTCTCCAACGATGTATTTATGTCACGCATCAAAATAATTCTAACCAAATAAAATCAAGGCTTCAGGAAAATATTCTCTCGTTGATCAATCAGTGAGATTTTGCTTGCCAACTTCTTTTCTGTACTTATATAATATTAACCTTTAAAATGATCTGTTCTAAATTTTAAAAACACAATATACCTGCTTATTCACTCTGATTCCAAAACTGTAGCACTATTTTAATTATTTGTTCAGGTAATATGTGTCTCCTGATGTAACTGCTGTATAAAAGCTGTGTCTATTAATTATTAGTAGTTAATTATTGTACAAAGGACAGCAATTTTCCCAGCATCAGCAAAATGATAAGATTAGACTAATGCTTCTGCATGTTCCAGATTCCTCTTTGTTAACTGCTGTCTTCAGTTCAGGAAATTAAATTAGTTTATTAAGAATGTTGATACAGATAGAATACTATAGTGCATATTTTAAAGTTTTGGACTATGTTTTTCAGTTATCAGTGTACCTTCCAGTAATGCATTATTAGGCTAATGGTTTTTATTTCTCTCTTTCTACAAGGAGGATAATGGAATGTCTTAGAGTTTGCTATTTAATACTACATTTTTGTTATTTAATTGTGCTGGAAAAGCCAAGATTGAAGAGATGTGACTTTTAAGTTTTGCAGTATGGTATGGTTTGTGATAGCCTCCAGTAGTTTTTGCAATTACATAGCGAGAATGCTGATTCTCTAGTTGCATGTAAACCTGCTTGACAAAATGCTGATTATGTCTCCAGCAAATTAGTCTTTTTGAATCTGAATGCTAGAAGAAGTAAATAAAGACCAAAATGGCTTTTAAGCCTGATCATGGGTTACTTGAAGAGATGGGAAGCTGAAAAAAGAAAGCAATTTCAGTAGCCATTTTAGAAATTAAGCAGAAGGAGATTGTTTTCAGAAACAGTGCTGCTTTAAGTCATGTTACATGGGACTCAGACCACAGGCCATGAATTAGAAATGGTGGTCATAATCCAACAGCAAATTATAGGGTCATGAAATATTATAATGAGATTTCTCACATATTAACTGTTAAATCCCCAATATTTTACAGAACTTATAAAGAAGACAGATTTTTATATTTCTGGAGCTCCCAAGTATCTTTTCAGGTGTCCAAGAAAGCAGTTCTCTTAACGACACAGCTATACGTGGGCTGGATGCATGGCATTTGTCAAACATCCTATTTGGTTAATCTGAACAAATGTACGGTGGAGAATCAGACTGTTTTATTAAGTCTCTGTGTTGTGGATGTCACATAGTATGTCATGCAGTCTGTCACACAGTACATATAAACTTAGGAAAACATAGAGATTCATTTATTCACATTGTAAAATAATTACCCACTGCCTGTTCCAGTAGAAAAATACTGTTTATGTGTGACTCACTTGCCTGAGGAATTAGGTGTCTGCAACTGGTGTTGCCTATAAAACACAACAAAGAAGAAGATGCCTTGCTCTGAAGGAGAAATCACAGTTTGGAGAGGAGGGACAAGGAGTGGGATATTTAATTTCTAAGAGGACTCTGATCAGAGTCCCTAAAATATTTCAGATAACTAAGGAAGCTGAGTCAAGAAAATAATTATAAGCATTTATTATTTTCAGTGTGTTTGTTTATTATGTTGTTGCAAGGAATGAAAAGCTTTGGAACCCTAAAAATGCTAGGTTCCCTGTTGCTTTAACAGATAGGGGAGAGCTTGACAGGGACATTGGGAGTGGAAGGAATGGCTAGTGTTAGGGCAATGATGAGGTAATTTTCTATAAAGGGGTAACTGCCTCAGTAATATGCTGAAATTAGTAAGGAATTAACTTTCCATAGAGCTGGAGTTTACTTTGGAATGGCCCTAGCGTCTTAAGTCAAGATCCTAAGTCTGTTAATGTCTGGAAGCAGGAAGTCTTCAAAGGCTGCATCACCAGAAGTTTGCATAAAGAGGAGATAACAGACCAAGAAATAGGATGCATCCACCAAAAATGAGTGTTGCTGAGGAAAAATGCATCAATGCAGTAGGAATTTTCTTAAGTGTTAGACGGTCTATTTTCAGACTTTAATATCAACTGTTGATCAGAAGTCTGTTGATCAGAAATATAAAATCTAGGAATTCTTTGTAAAGAATATTCCTTATTAGAAATACAATATAGAGAAAGAATTTCAGTATGCTAAATTGGATTTTTCCAAACTCTGCCTTTGTACATCACTAATCACTACGAGTAAGAGAGGAACTATTCTGAACTTTTCTGATCAGAAGGCTTGATCCATTGTTACAAACATGGGTGAAGTATAGGAAGTTGATCAAATAGGAGATTCTTTTCTGGTTCCACCATACTTCCAGCAACTTGTCTCTGCCATACTTACAAAGTTTATCATTCATGTTGAGATGCTCGTGAGAGTGTTCATGAATGACTCTTAGTTACTGGTGAGCTTATACTAGCCAAATTAACTCTGAAGAATAACATACATTGTTTATTAATCTGACAGACTTTATCTAAAGGAAACTGCAGAGGCTTTCGCTTATTGATAAGAGAAGCGCGATAGGGTGGTAAAAGGAAACTATTGAAGAAATCTCTTCCTTTTCTTTGGTGGGTTTTTTTTTTTTTTTTTTTTTGGTGTTGCTGAGGATTTTTGCGGACTCTGGAAGTTTCATGAATTTCCTAGATTGTGCTTAGTAAGAGTTGCTTCTTGCTTTTTGACAGTCACAGCCAGTTTCTAGGGTATGCAAAGGTGTTTTCTGCTGATGCGCTAGCTGCCTTCCCAAAATACACAGAGAATTAGCTTACTTTTGCCAATTTTAACAGTGAATGTTTGGCTTCTCTCCCGGTTCTTTGTTTACTGCAAAATTTGTTGCTTCTTGAGCCACAGTTCTGTCCCTTTTCCTTTTTTTGGTGTTTTTCTTCTTTTCTTTCCGTACATTCTTCCTTTGCATAACTGTACTGCTTGGATCATGCCAATATTCCTCACAGCTCATTAAGTAGGCTTTTTGCCCTTGTCCATGGATATCTAATTAGTTATAAATTCCAGTGTGAATCACCTGTAGGGCTAAAACAGACTTCTGGAGGATATCTGCTCATGGTTCTGTCTTTTGATAGCTGTTTCCACGCTAGCGTCTTCAAAAATCTTTGTTTTCCCATCTTTTTCTCCTTCCAGATCATTAAGGAGTTTGTCTGTCTCTCTCTGCTGTACTTAATCTCCCTTGAATATCCTGTTCACAAGAATCATACCGAGTAATGACATCTGAGTCACACAGTCTCCAACTAATCAAGTGTTTCGTGTTTGTCAATTTTCCATTTTGCTGACCTTAGCTTCTTGCAGGGACAGGCAGCTGCACACTGTCTATTCATAAAGCTCTCTCAGTATAGTTAAAGAGAAGAGCAGTTATTTTTTCTTCCATTCTTCCAACAGTGCTTACAAGTATCTTAGAAGATAAAATAGCATAGGGACTGGATCCTCCTTCAGTTTCTTCTTAGTATAAAAAGAAGGCTTCGTTTGTTCAATTCCAATCAGTCTTCTCTTCATCAAGCTATATTGATTCTTTTCTACTTTCACAGCAGGGAGAACACATTATACGTAGGGTGAGTCTCGTTTAATTTTCGTTACTTATTTGAGGAAAGTTGGGAAAAACCTCCACCTGCATTAGACTATCAAAGAATTTAGCCCAGTTCCCTCTGGTAAAGAACTGAAGACAGCTGAATGCAGTAAAGATGAGATATAGATGAGATATGGAAGACCACCTGAATCTCTCTAGATTTCCCACAGTGCTTGAAAGAATTGGAGATTTTTACCCCGGAAATTATTTGAGTTCAGTTCTATTGTTTAACCCATGATGTTAGCACCATCCTTTTGAATGCTTAAAAAGAAAAAAAAAAGGCAAAAAAAGAAAAGGAAAAAGATTAGCTCAGTACTGCCTGCCAACTTAGCTAGTTAATGTGTTAATGTGCCTGGCAGAAATGTGACATTTAATCATTACATATTAAATGTCTTCATTATTAGCAAGTTCTTGGAACCCCTGTTCAATAAGGAAACAACTCTTGTGTGGTTGAGCTTCTATCTTCAGTGCTTTGTACCCTGCTAAATCTGAACAGATTGACTGTTAAGCAATGAATGTACTTCTGCATCCATTTTGTGGAAGGACAAAATGCAAACGGAATGGAGAAAGTGAAAATGTGGAAATAATTATAAGAATAAAATAAAGCATGTGCTTCCATTTTTGATGAAAAAAATTTCCAAGGTGAAAATTTTTCCAAGGTGATTTAGGAGTTTAGGTCTCCTTTTCCAAAGGAATATTATGCCTTTAATACTGTAACCACATTTAAAATAGGTTTTGAAAGTATTGTCAAAATGTTTTTCACCTTGGGATCTTAAGTCATTTAGGAGCTTTCAAACATACCTGTTATGTTTCTTTCCAAAATATCAACTAAAATCTGAAAAGAAAGCCAAAGTTCTTTTGCTTTTTAAAACATAGAACTGAATTGTTTAGTTATTAAAGATCGTTTTAAAAGTGCAGCAAACAATAAAGCCAAATGTCATGTAATAAAAAAGTGGACGTTATTTCACTGTTGTATTTTTAATGCTTTTTTCAGATCATTGAGAAAGATGATTCTGAAGGTTACTCTCACTTGAAAGTTTTACAAATTGCACTTATGTTCAGCATCTGTTGGTATGGGATTTTTTGTGTGAGATGCCATTGGTCATGTGGGTGCTGGAAAGATGAGAAGACTTTTTTACAGTATTAAAATGCCATCGTTGTTGTTTATAAAGAGGCAGGCACAGGTACGGGCCATCACTGTGAAACCTCATTTATAAATTATGAGACTACTAATCACAGGGAACAGTTACATCCATTAGTAACAAGGAAGATGAGGGAGCTTAATGTAAGGGAGGAAATGCTGAAGACAAAAAGGAAGACAAGTTAGGGACTTGGTCCTATATATCATATTAAATTTAAAACATGTAATTTCATCTTAGATTCCTGTTGTCTGCAGAAACCACTCGGGTGTTCTCTATTACTTTATGGTATCATCTAAAATACATGGTCAAATTACAGATTAAAAACTGAAATCTGTATTTATTTTCTGTTTGTTTCTCCAACCATTTCCATCAATGCAATTTCATTAAAATACTCTTCAGAGTATTTTAAGTATTGGGTTGTTCATGAGTGTTATCTCAGCACAATGGTGGTAACCAAAATGTTAATATTTATCCCATGGTAAAATGCACCTGTTCTTGTAATTTTTAAATTTTGTTCTTTTAGACTGGAGCAGGACTCCATGTTGGCTGGTGCTATAAAATGAAAGATTACTATATATATATATAT